>NC_086179.1:82679705-82981010 GCF_023053635.1 Elgaria multicarinata webbii | reverse complement strand
GGAAAAGAAACTGCAAACCTGACATTTAACTTTCTATCGTCAAGCAAAAGAATAGTCGACTTCCATCTATCCTTTTCATCAAGATACAAAAGAATGCACTCCATCTACCAGGAAGCTTGTGCATTATCAGAAAGAGGCTGCATAAACAGTAGGTTTATGCAAATGGATCTATTCTGAGAGAGAAAAGCAGATGCCCCCAAAAGGTATTTGCCGTGTTATGGATCATACAATATGGTTCTTAAGGAATTTTTTGCCAGACAGCCCTGGAACCGATCCAGTTTGGAAACTCCTGTGTTTATTGTCTTTTAGAAGTATTCATCATTATACCAGATTTCTAGCAAGGTTTTTATCCAGGGCAGTTCCTCCCATCAACCCCCAGAAGACAAGAAGGGGGAGGGTTCAGACAACCACTCTCATGCATTAACATCGGGTATGAGGGGCATAAGGCTGTGTGTGCTGGCTACTTCCATCCCCACTGTTGATCCACCCACTGGCTAATCCTCCACCCCCATTGCCCATGCGTCCAACAAGTGTAAAAAAGCGCACCTATGTACATACCAGCATACATGCAATGAGTTCCTCCATGAGTGTGGGGACCATGGGTCAATTAGGATCCTACCTTGAATGAAGAAGGTCTACAGATGTAAACCCAAATGCACAGTTACAAGATGGGGGATACTTGGATCAGCGATACTACAAACAAGAAGGATCTTGGAATTCTTGTAGATCACAAGCTGAATATGAGCCAACAGTGCAATATGGCTGCAAGAAAGGCAAATGCTATTTTGGGCTGCATTAATAGAAGGATAGCTTCCAAATAGTGTGAGGTACTGGTTCCTCTCTATTCGGCCCTGGTTAGGCTTCATCTAGAGTATTGCGACCAGTTCTGGGCTCCACAATTCAAGAAGGACGCAGACAAGGTGGAGCATGTTCAGAGGAGGACAACCTGGATGATCAGGGGTCTGGAAACAAAGCCCTATGAAGAGAGACCAAAATAATTGGGCATGGAGAAGAGAAGATTGAGGGCAGACATGATAGCACTCTTCAAATACTTAAAAGGTTGTCACACAGGAGGGCCAAGATCTCTTCTCGATCCTCCAAGAGTGCAGCAGGACATGGAATAATGGGCTCAAGTTACAGGAAGTCAGATTCCAGCCGGGCATCAGGAAAAACTTCCTGACTGTTAGAGCAGTATGACAATGGAACCAGTTACCTGGGGAGGTTGTGGGCTCTCCCACACTAGAGGCAGCTGGACAACCATCTGTCAGGTATGCTTTAAGGTGGATTCCTGCACTGAGCAGGGGGTTGGACTCGATGGGCTTATAGGCCCCTTCCAACTCTATGATTCTATGATTCTAAATAGTACCCTTTCACATGGCTACCAAATAGACAGCTAAAGGGGCATTGGCTAGCAAGTATATTGGAGGTGGTGGCTGAGCTAGCCAGAATGGCTCAGAAAAGTTCTTATGCATTGGATGAACTGATGGGGGAGAGTCATGTGTAGCTCCTTAAGGTGACAACGCCTCCTGGGAGAGGGGAGAAAAAAGAGTGGGCTGTCTGAGCTTTCCTTTTTAATATTAATCACACTCAATTATAGATGACTAGAAATAATAATACATTTGCCATAGCATTTACATTTCATTTGAGCTGACATCAAAGAAGGCTGCAGAAAAGGTGGGTTTAAGAGGAGAGGAACACTGAATATACCCACATTAACACAGATATTATGAAAGACCTTCTCTGTAAAATAAGTTCAGAGCACTTGATTAAACACACAAAATGGAGCAGATCTAAAATCCAGATTTTATACACTACACAGTTAGGAGCTATAACATTCACAAGGGCTTAAGTGTGGTTCACATATTCACATCCATCCGTTGATTTTACTACTCTTGATTACTGTCTATCTAATGATTGGCAGATCAAGTGATTCGACTGAAAAACATTACATTTCAGCTGGTGCGAGGCAATACAAAGACCCTGCCCACTCACCAACATCATCCGTTGATGTGGCGGCCACATGTTGAACACGCATCTTTGAACCAGCCCTTTTGGACACATCTGATCAATCCTATGCATGTTTACTCAGAAGTAAGTCCCACTTTGTTCAGTGTAGCTTACTCCCAGGTGTATGTGCGCAGAATTACAACCTGAACCAGAAGAACATTGATAGGATCAGGACTTAAAACTGGCTCTCCGAGCAAGATGAGAGCAGCAATGGGTTGAATATATACTGCATATACGTGACAGGCACAATTATATGACAATGCAATAATGCCAGTGAATCATTGGACAGACGGGGGAATAATACTGGCAGAAGATCTTAAAATTGGGTTGGATCCAGATTTCATCATAGAGTAGACCCATTGAAATCAAAGAGACTTACGTTACTGGGACATTCAGCAAGGAACAAAACTCAGCTGAAATGAGATGGAATGGATTGCAGCAAAAACGTTGGTTTGAAGGTTTCCCTGCAGCCTAGTTTTATGCATGTTTACCTGGAAGAAAGTCTCACTGAGTTCAGCAGGACATACTCCCAGGATTGCAGCCCTAATCAGAAGGCAGTACTGGCATTAATGAATATACATGGTACAGCCACTTGAGGGCATGCTGGCATCATCTACTTTGTATTGCTTACATACACTTCTCAACTGTTTGGGAAGCATCAGCAGCTGTTGTAATGACGAGACCAGGCGTTTTAAAAGATCAGAAATAATAAGCCATTTAGCAGTGGGCTAAAAACTTCCCCAGCTGTTGATGTTCTAGGAAAGCAGTTAATGCATTATATAACTTGTAAACTTTGAAAGAGGAATGCAGTGGGCCCAATCCATCAAAATGTTTAGCCCAATCCTAAGCATGTTTGCTTAGAAATAAGCCCCACTGTTCTCAGTGGGGCCTCACTCCCAAGTAAGTATGCATAGGACTGCAGCCTCAGAAATCCAACAGAGTTTAAGTAAGTGCATCCAACTTAAGTGCATCCAACTGCTGTCTATGGGATAAGGGTTCAATTCATGCATTACTGCAATTGTCCAATGTTTGCGGCCCTTTAAAATTGTACTCCAGCTTCCAGCCCCAAACAGTGGCTTCTTCTTGCCTCACAGTAGGGGCCGCCTTTGTAGAGGGCACCCACATTGGATAAGTTAATTTACAGATGCTAGATTACATTGTCCGAAACCAGTCTCAGAAATGAGGTTGTGTGGGTGGAGGATGGATTTTTCAATTTGTTTATTCAATTTGTTGCATAAAAATGCAGGTGCAACGTGTAGTTTCCGATGAAGTTTGTTCAGTCCGTTTCTTTGTGTTCTGTAATAGCGGCAAGAGAGAGACCAAATACGTGTGTTCCCAGCAATGGTGGAAGGTCGGGGTGGAGGGACAGAAAATCATACTGGGGCTTGTCTATAGAGCTTCTTTACCCCGACCTAAATGCGCATATTTGCGTTTTAGGTTACATGACGCAGCCGTCCATTCGCCTCAGCGCTGGGTTTTAACTGCAATAATGTGCATATTTGCATTCTTTTAGATCGGGTCCAAGTTCACACCGCATTATGGCTGTGTGTCTTTGGGGGAGTTATGTCAGTTTGTGACATATGGGCAGAGCTTTGAGGGTAGGATAATGTGATTGGCCCATTTCCCATTTTTGCACCAATCCGCTGCCTCCTTTGTTCACGCCAGTTTTAGTTTGAAGTCTCTCTGCGGGGCTCTGCAAAGAAAGCTTCTTAAAACAAATGTATTCCTCTCTCTCTCTCTCTCTCATTTCTGTACCACCCAATATGTGAAGCTCTCTGGGCAGTTCACAAAAAGAAAGAGAGGGAAACAGGCTGGCCGCCTCTCCACCCACACCCTGCCCTGCTTTCCCCCTTTCTCGTATCCAGTCTCCCTCTCACTGCTAGGGATAGCCTCCGTTTTCTCTCTCTCTCTCTCTCTCTCCTGCCGATGACTCCCGAGTTCTTCTATTGAGCTGGCCGCCTCTCCACCCACACCCTGTGCTGCTTCCCCTTCCCCTTCTCTCATCGTCTGCCGATCAAATGTATAGCTTTGCTGGGCTATACTCCATAGCATCATATATGCGATAATGTGCACATGCGCATTAGTAACTGCATTACAAAAAAAAATTCAGGAGATAAATCGCTGTTGTTGCTGCAGTCTGACACTCTTTACCTAGATTCAAATCAATGAAAATCCGGGTTTATATTCAATGTGCAGCAATCCCACTGTGGTATAGACGAGGGCCTCTAGGGTACAGAGATCCTATTCCCAACCCTAACTAAATGCAACAGTGCCCCCTTCCTGTATCTTGCAGATGAGGTTGCAATATATCCCAAGACTTGCAACTCCTATCCTGCATCGAGCAACTTGCCTGCCAAAGATCATCCATCAGCATTCACATGAAACCACTGCATTGTTATAGGCGTGCCCACTATTTTAATCTAGATATGGTAGGAATGGAACCAGACAGACTACAGATTTGTTTGGACCATATGGGGTTGTTGTTTTTATCTGGTCCTAGGCATATAAGATTTGGCCTAGGGCCCAAATCTTACCCACCTTAGATCCTAATTTTTCTGTCCAAAGTTCCTCAGATAGGAACACTCCTTTTAGTCAACCACCAATTTTGGGGTGGTTTCCTGGCTTTTATGCAGCTTTCTCCCCTAATGTGTCCCCTAAGTCTTCAGTTGTGTTCACACAACACGACATGAGTGTGGGCTATCGTTGAACTATGGTTTGTTGTTGAACTGTGGGTTGATGTGTTGTGTGAACCCAGAGATGTGAACAAATTAGGGGTGTGCACGGACCCCCCGCTCCGCTTCTCTTCCAGATCCGCGATTTGCAGATCGGGCCGCTTCACTCTGCCTCCGCTCCACCTATGTCCGCTCCGCTCCGCTGCGGAGCTCCGGATCCGGATCAGAGCTCCGTTTCCCCTCCCCCATAGGCTTGCATTGAAAGCTAAAAAAGTATACAACTTTTTTTCTGTTAAAGCTAGAAACCTTAAGTTTGGCACCATGACACCTCATGGAGGTATACACACACACACCAAGTTTCAAGCCACTCCCATCATCCCCTGATTTTTGGGGAATTTTTGAAAATCGGGCACCCCATTCACACCCCTTTCGATAGCTCCTTCAATTTGCATGTTAGAAACCTCAAACTCGGCACCATGATAGCTTATCCAGGGATACACATGTACACCAAGACTCAAGGCAATCCCATCATCCCCTGATTTTTGGTGGGGCTCTAACCTCTAACGCACCACCCATAACCCCAATTCACACCCCTTTCGATAACTCCATCAATTTTCAAGTTAGAAACCTCAAAATCACTACCATGATAGCTTATCCATGTGTCCACATGGACGCCAAGTTTCAAGCCCATCCCATTATCCCCTGATTTTGGGGGAATTTTTGAAAATTGGGCACCCCATTCACACCCCTTTCGATAGCTCCGTCAATTTACACGTTATAAACCTCAAACTTGGCACCATGATAGCTTATCCAGGGATACACATGCACACCAAGAGTCAAGGCAATCCCATTATCCCCTGATTTTTGGTGGGGCTCTAACCTTTTAACTCACCCCAAATCAAGTCCCATTTTACAACTACGTCAATTTGCATTTCAGAAACCTCACCTTCAGTCCCATGACAGCTTACCCATGTGTCCACATGGATGGCAAGTTTCAAGCCAATCCCATCATCCCCGGATTTTGGGGGAATTTATGAAAGTCGGACACCCTAGTATCTGCAGACAGCTCAATGGGCCCATTTCAAAGGAAATCCCAACATGCCATGAATTGGGGAGTAGAGATAAACCTAAATATGAATCTTCTTCCACACTTGAAAAATGGATTTGGAACTTGAGCACAGGAAGGTCTTCTCCCCTGAGTCAAAGCAAGACACACAAAAACCATCCCTGCCAGGTGGGCAGGGGAGGAGGGAGGGAAGGCAGGCAGGCAGCAGACATTTCTGGGGGCACAAGGAAGTGAGCCAAGAATAAGCCAGTAATGCATATAAAATGGAATAAATAAATAAATAAATAAATAAATAAATAAACAAACAAAGGAGGGGTGGAATTAAAAGCAGCAGTGTTGCTGAATAAACAAGAAGAATTTTTTTTAAAAGGCTATATCTGTCTTTTACCAGTAAGAAGGGAGTGGACGTGCCCAAGAGGAGGGGGAATCATCTGCCAATTTGACTGGTCCTGTCTAGGTACCAGTCTTTAAGAAGCAAACGATCACTTCAACTCATGATAGGCATTCTCTCCAGTGATTTACCTTTGGAGGGCTCTGATGGCCCTCCAAGGACAGGAGAGTGCACAGGGCACGTCCACATGCCCTAGGGGAGCTCGTCCCCTTGCACCACATCTATTCAGTTGTTCCCCAAAGTTAGGGTGGGTAGCAGTGCTGCGTTTTCTATCTCTTATTATTGGCTTAGTATATGATTTCAGGTTGTGTTTGTGCATTTGGTGGGGCTACTATTTCTAAAAACACTGGGAAAAGTCCGTTCAGACTAAGAAAGAGAAGTTCCCAGAATCCCAAGTTACCCATTTTGCCTATCCTTTCCTCCAACTTTGGGATCATGTGATCATGACCGGGAGTTGACTCTGCCCCTCAGCCCTTCGAAAAAGGTACATTTCCCCGCTGTGTTACCCGATTTTTCCAAAAATTCTAGCAAGCGAACCGCAGCACGCAGAGAGCTGAGAGTAGGCTCAAAATGACCCCCAGCCATGACTCTCTAAGCACAAGAAGTTTCAGAAAGATAGCTTCAAAAACAACACAGTTATCCCCTTTTCTTTTCCGCAATGCAATCCTATGGGCGAAATTTTTCAAAATGGCGATCGGATCGGTCCGCAAAAAGAGAAGCACTCTGCGTATGGGCGCTTCTCTTTGCCATGCTTCTACGGGTCCCCGGTCTGCTTCAACCCCGCCTCTGGGCAAGGCGGAGCAGGCCAATTCGCTTCTGATTCTCCGCTTCTAATCGGAGCGGAGCACATCCCTAGAACAAATCATGGTTTGTTAGCCATGAAAAATGCACCGTTCACAACCCAACAACAAACCATGAGTTATCTTTGTGGGTTGTTCATGGTTGTCATGGCTGGGTTTACACAATACAATAAGCCATGATTCAATGACAACCCATACTCAACTTTGAGTATGGGTTGTCCTGTTGTCTGAACCCAGCCTCTGTTACTGGCAGTAAGACCTTTAACCTCAACCATGCTGGTAGTTTTTTGGTATTTGGGGCCCTGCCCCTTTTGCCTTTGGCCCCACCCCCCAAAGGAATGTGGGCCTCAAGAGCTTCTCCCAAATGGAATTTGGACCCATGGGCTGAAAGATATTCAACAATCCTGCTTTAACTTTTACTGTTATCAAATAACGAAGTTCATATACGCACATTGCCTGTTCTCAAGTCAATTCTTTTTAAAAATGCAAAATGTAACACCGCCATTGACAAATACGTTATAAGATATTGTGTTAAGTATGGATTTTTTAAAAGTATGGATTCAGTCCAGCAACCTTTAAGACAGAAAATGTGTATGAAAAAGTATTTCAGGTACTGGGGGGGAGCAATCCCTAGACAGCATCTGGGGGTGGGGAAGGAATATTTTGGATTCCTGGATCCAAGGTCGGAGAAAATGCTCCAACCTCAGGTCCAGGAATCCATCCTCCTCCCCCCCCCCCCGTTCGCAGCTGGCGCAAAGATAATCATGCAACCTCGGATCACAAAAGCAACCTCGGAGAGGTTGGTAAAGGGGGTGTTTGCCATGACACAGGCTCTGAACAACAGGCTCGGCTGCAGAAACTCCTGCTCAAGCCAAGCACCACCGCTTGATACGCCTGAGGTGAGGGACAAACACCGCCTTTCTCCAAACTATGTGGAGAAAGGGGTTAAATGGAGAAGGATTTCAATATAAAATAATGTGCTGTGAATTATATGTGCTGAGGTGAAATATTGTCAGAGTGGGTAAATGAATAAACTTCAGGTGATAAATGCCAAACAGACACGTGGGATTTTTGTGGTAGTTAAAACAAAATAATTAAGATTTATTTTAAAAGTTCACAAGCTTTGTTTCAAATTAAAACATTTCAAAAACCTTTTTGAAATCTTTCATCCAATCCTTTCACTCATTCACATACACGCTTTCCTTCTTCTTAGACAATCACTCTTGAACTTTATTATCACTATTGTTTATTATACACAGTCTATCTGCACCCCACCATTGCAAAACACAACTCTCTATACTGAACCTCAAACTCTCCAGAACCCAAGTACTCTACACACAGAGAGCTAAAGCACTAAAGGCTAAAGACTCTAAGAGTACCTAAAAGTCTCTCACAATCCCCTCAGTCATTCCCTTATATATCACTCCTCCTCACTCCTAAGACATTCTAACTCCACCCACTCAGGTCAACATTCTAAGCACCACAGACTTACCAATTTCAGACATACATTAGGGAACTGACTTGTGGGGTGTAACGCCACAGTGTTTCTCTGGATGGGGAGGGACCAGGTTTTGCTGTATCCCCAGGCCTCTCCAGTCTCCTTCCCTCCTCTTCTGCAGTGCCCCAGCTAGACGGCTGAAAAAGCTCATCTAACTAACCTGCACAGCAGTAGATGTGCTGGAGGTTGCCTCCGATACACCTCCCACTCTGCATTGGATGCTCGTAAGCTCCCGAGTTCAGAGCCTAACAAGCAACAGTGATGCAACTGATAGGATTACGCAGATCCTGGGTTGAGGAGTATTCCAGGACACTAAACCAAAGTCTGGTCTGGTACCTGTGGACCTGTCCCATGGGAAGAGGACAAATGGTCAGAAAAAGGAGAGGGAATGATGCCTGTCCATTGATGTGTTAAGCATCCACTGGGGATGCACCAAAATGCCCTGTGTAAAAAGAGTGAAACAGACATGTACCATATTAGCATATCCTCTAGTATGTATGTGTTCACGGGAGGGATTGTGGCTCAGTGGTAGAGCACACACTTTGCATGCAGAAGGTCCCAGGTTCAATCCCCGGCATTTCCAAGTAGGTCTGGAAATATTCCACCCTGATATCCCTGAGAGCTGCTGCTACTGATGGCAACAATCCCGAGCTAGATGGACCCATGGTCTTATCCAGCATAGAACTGCAGCTTCCTACATTCCTATGAATCTAGCAGCCTGCAGATACTGATAAAACATAACGTGTTGCAAAGTTTGGGAAGCTTTTCTGACACCACTACATGCAAACATCATTTCCTCAGGTTTTGGGGTCCCCCCACCCCTTCACAAGACCGCATCTGGCATTCTTCAAATGATTTCTGGGGCCTTCAGTGCTCTTCTTTGATGTAATGTAAACAGAGCACTCTGGCAGTCAGGTTCTCGGTCATGCTGTGGGAAGCAGGGGGTACCTCCTTGTAGTCGATATGCAGCAGAACAAGATCAGGCTTTTCTGGAGAGCCACCATGAATTCGGCGGAGCAGATTAAATAATACCCCTCTTTTAACCACTACGAGAGCAACAGGCTTGTTCCATGTGATCAAGTAAAAGACCCCCTAATGTGCCAGTGTCTCCACCTTTCTCCTGAACAGCTCTGGGAACGTGATGTTGATGAATACATTAGAATTACTGAGAGCTAGCATGATGCAGAGTTTATGAATGCTTTAAGTAATGTTTTAATGACTGCTGGCTGGATTGAAAAGTATTTTAACTGCTGTTTTAAATCTTGGTTTTATTGAAACAGTATATTGCAATTTTATGTTTGTTTTATGTAAGCCACTACGGGAGGGCTTTTTGCCCTGAAAGACAGCCTAGAAATACTTAAAATAACATTTATATCCCATTCTGTCTCATGAGCACAGAGTAGTAGACAGTAGATTCCCCCTTCCATTAATAGTTATGTCCCTAAGAAGGTCACATTATAAGGAAATAACATGGTTTGGGGGGGAAACGGTGAGGTAATAGAGTGGAGATGCAGGGCAGAGCAGCTCCAGCACATTTTTCAAAACAGGAGTGACAACATCGTCATATAGGTCCTCCTTGTTCTAGGAAGCAAATGAGGTAATAATGAGGCTTTCGAGCTCAACTACAGTTGATTATAGTAAGGGAGGCAGTGGTGGTGAAAATGTAAACAAAAGGAACCCAAAAGGCGACCCCCCGTAGAAACATGTGTTTACTTTGGAATTGTTCTTTTTTACAGATGTTTTTGAAGAAGATACTTCGAAACAAGGAATAACATGAATCTTGTTGACTAAATTTGGTCTTCATATACTGTTTATGTGATTAGATGATAGTGTTTGATGTCTATGGGTCGGATTTCCATGCAATGACTGTTTAAATCTGGTTTGAAATCATTGTAAACTACAATTGAATGCTACACTGATGTGATAGTTGATTGTTGTAGACTTGTATTAGTATTGGATTGAAAATAGTTATTCTAGTATAAATAAGGGTATATAATTTTTGAATGATGATTTAATTCATTGGGTTTATTTTGTTTCTATGGTGGTCGCCTTTTGAGTTCCTTTTGTTTACAACTACAGTTGATGACAGATTAAAGGAATCAAATAAAGAAATATATTTGGTCTCTTTGATCCCCCCAGTAGTGTAGTGATCCCCTCCTGAAATGCAGGAGCTAATTGTTTCAGTGTGTGTTCTCGCTCGCTCTTACACACACACCCAAGTGCAGCAGTACATAGCATAGTATTCAGTATATTAGTACCAATGTTCCTGAAATCCTATGCTTAGTTGCCTGGGACTAAGCTCCATCCATCTCAGCAATGCTTACTTCTAACTGCATAGGTTCTACTTGGAAAAGCCACTGAGCTTTAACAAAAAACGTTCAGTCAGCTGGAATGTAAACATGAGCTTTTAATTAGAAATACAACCAATCTTGCAAAGATAGCCATTTACATGGCTATGAAGTAACCCTGTCAAAGAAAACCCAGCCTCTGCTTATTTTCTTCAGTCCCTAATTTAGAGTGACCATATGAAAAGGAGGACAGGGCTCCTGTATCTTTAACAGTTGCATTGAAAAAGGAATTTCAGCAGGTGTCATTTGTATATATGGGGAACCTGGTGAAATTCCCTCTTCATCACAACAGTTAAAGCTGCAGGTGCCCTGCCCTCTTTTAAATCTGGTCACTCTAGTATAGCTCCTGCAGCTTTAACTGTGGTGATGAAGAGGAAATTTCACCACGTTCTCAATATATACAAATGGCACCTGCTGAAATTCCCTTTTCTATGCAACTGTTAAAGATACTAAAGCTCTGTCCTCTTTTTTATATGGTCATATGAAAAGGAGGACAGGGCTTCTGTATCTTTAACAGTTGTATAGAAGAGGGAATGTCAGGAGGTGATATTTGTATGCCTGCAGCACCTGGTGAAAATCCCTCTTCATCACAACATTTAAAGCTGCAGGAGCCCTGTGTAGCATGAACAGATACAAAAGAGGGAAGGGCTACTGCAGCTTTAACTGCATTCTTTACTCGCAAACAATGCAAATGGCACCCTGATCTGGATTAAGATCACTGTCTACCAGGAGGGAAGGTTTAAGGCCCCCCTCCATCACCCTTGCAGCTGCCTCCATCTCAAAATCCCTCTTCTCCCATGTAAGGCTTTTTATTTGTTTTTCTTTTTAAAGCTTCCATGAGCTGTGTGACCAGGAAAATATTTTGCTACTGGTGAGTAAATTTTCTTAGGTGTTGGTACTCGGATGCATTCTGTCCAAGAATGTTACTACCTCTTCTAATTTTCCTAGTATAGGGAGACTGCCACACGAATGTCTTTGTGTGATCCGTCAGTAGCCGTCCATAAATTCAGAAAACGGATCCCTGTGCCAAAACCCTGCCAGAACAGATGGACGTAAGCGACTGCTGTGACCCCCCCAAACAAAGTGCCACTAAATCACATGCGTCAGGAAGCCCTCCTATATTTAAGTAAAACAGGAAGTCCTTCGTAGAAGCGCTTCCTGTTTCACTTCCTCTAGGAGCACTAACATGGCTGATCCGACAGCTATGTGGGACCGTTCCTAATCAAGGACAAGGATGAGAATGTGGCATAAACTGCATGGTCTGTGAGCAATATATTCTGGTATATCTTTCCCCCCTTCTGCAAGCAAACATGTAAATGCAGCTGGTACACTACAGGCATAGGGTTGTTTTCTACGTTGAGTCACCGTGAGGAAAAACACAAACCATCTGCAACAGACCCTTTGTCCCCAGCTCATTCGTCAGTATAACGTATCATTTGTTTTAGCCACAGAAATTATAGTATGTACAGCTGGAAGCTGCTTGCCCAGAAACATGCATGATATGCAGCTTTGGGCTCAAAACATTTGGAAGGTTTGTCTTAAATTTAGCAAAGGGTTTCTCTCGTTTCCATTAACCTATAATAAAGAGCCCATCTTTATGTTGTCAAATTGCAGGGTGGCCTTTGTGAGGAGCAGAGCTGTTAATTTCCTTTATAACATTCTATTTAGGTCCCTTGCCTTACATAGTGAGGGATTGTGCAGGCCAACCCTATGCACATTTACTCAGAAGTGTACTTCATAGACTCCAGTGGAGCTTACACCCAAGTAAATGCACCGTCAAGTCTTTCAAAGCCCTGGTGGGGAGACATTTAACACCATTTAACAACATAAGCTAAGTTTGTTTGCTTTTTAATGGACCCAGAACTGTTGTTGTTTAAAATGGATGCTGTATACTGTTGTTTTTATATTTTTTGATGGTTTTAAATTTTGTATACTTTTTAATGTCCACTTTTTTTTTAACTTTTGTAAACCGCCCAGAGAGCTTTGGCTATGGGGCGGTATAAATAAATAAAATTAATTTTAATTATCCCAGACTCTCTCCTTTGCCCGTGGGACCCAGTGCACTATTCTTATTGGCCTCTGCACCCCATTTAGTGTGTCATAAGAACATAAGAAGAGCCATGCTGGATCAGACCAAGGGTCCATCTAGTCCAGGACTCTCAGGATAACAGGAATCATCTCCACCATCACTTTCCAGGTATGAAAAGGATAGGGTGGGGGTTTAGGAGGAAGCACTTTTGAGAACAGGGAGAGCTGGAGGGGGCAGAAGTAGAGGGCCCCGGATTCCTCTCCCACCCCACCGCACCCCCAGCTCAGATTTTGGTCTGAGGCAGAAACAAATTCAGTGGCTTTAAAAGTTCCCCTTTCATTTTAGGCAGGCTTTGACAAGTCCCTGAAGTTCTGGCTCCAGAGAACTTTGCCAGAAAACCCACTCTGTGGTAAAGTGGTGGGCCCAGCCTGAAACTTCCAAGAGCCAATGTGGCGTAATGGCTACGAGTGCAAATTTGGAAGCTCCTGGCTCAGCTCTCATCTCACCCATGAACTCACAAGGAAACCAAGGCACAAAGCCATGATTGTTTTCGCTTCAGCCATCCACATCTTTGCAATATGGGGATAATAATTATTAAGAGATCATCCTGAACATGTCCTCTTGCTTTGTAAACTGAAAAATACACATGGAAGCCTTTCCAAACTTGCTGCTGTGTTGGACTGCAACTGCCACCATTCCCAGCCAGCAAGGGAATGATGGGAGTTGGAGTGCAACGCATCTAGAGGGTACAAGATGGGGGATGGTGGGCACGGATGTCCTTGTTTGTCTGTTTTTGTTAAAGTAGACCATGCGAGACTGAAGTTGGTGCCCTGTTTCGAACTTATCACAAGTGCAGGGCCAAGAATGCTGCTTTTCCTATAAAGCCAATGACTAAGACAAGAGAAGTGGTACTTCCTTTGTTTGCAATAACATCGCTCTCTCTGTACCTTGAAGCCTTCACCAGAGAACCACACTTGCTATTTTTAAACCAGTCCGTTTGGTTTCTTTCCTGTTTTATTTCTGAAGCTGTGCTGGATAGCTGTGCACGGCAAAGACGACCTTTCAGGAGTGTGTTTTGTTTATTGCTTTGCTGTAATCAGTGTGAGTCACCACCAGCTTTCATGGCTCCGTGGGTTTTATTCCTTGAAGGTTCCTCTGTTTAGGCTGTAGAGAATTTCACTTCTTTTCATTTTCTGGGGAAACAGGCAAGTTGTGCATTAACATGATGCAAACTGCCTCCTTTCTCAGCATATCAGCAGTCGTCTTCTTATCACATATCAGAAAAAATCTCTCTCTCTCTCTCTCTCTCGGTTAATCTAGTTTTATATTGAGGGTTGCCAACTGACTAGAAAAAGCCAGCCTGGCCTGTTCTTGTGTCTTTAATAGTAGCTCGATCTGCGGAGAACAGGAAGCGAAGTTTTTCACAGCATAGAGATAAGCAGCAGCATCTGCAAATAAAGTTATCTGTAAACGTATGTGAGCTGGGAGCTCTTTTAAAAGCTGGCAATCCTACATCTATTTTCCAATCCCGCCTTTAGGTTTAGATAATTGTTTTCAATGCTTTCCTCCCCAAGCTCTTGACTGAGACTATGTTCCGCTCTCCCAATTTCATTCCGCAGAAGGCTTTTATGGTGCAACGTGAAATATGCCACCCTGGTAGACTTGCTTCCTTATTTCCTCAGAAATAATACGAGGCCTGAAAGTTGCTCTCCAACTCTGATTTTAATCTAAGGTGAAGACTGCCACGACACAGGCTCTGAACACCAGACCCGGCCGAGGCTACTCCCTGCTCAAGCCAAGCACCACCACTTGATACGCCTGAGGCAAGGGATAAAACCCACCTTCCTCCAAACTATGTGGAGAAAGGGGTTTAAAATGGAGAAGGATTTTAATATATATAATAATGCGCTGTGAGTTATATCTGCTTAGGTGAATGATTGTCAGAGTGGGTGTTATATGTGTAAACTTAAGATGATAAATGCCAAACAGACACGTGGGCTTTTTGTGGTAGTTTAAAACAAAACAATCAAAATTTATTTTTAAAAGTTTATAAGCTTTGTTTCAAATAACAACATTTAAAAACCTTTTTGAAACCTTTCATACAATCCGGTCACTCATTCACATTCGCGCTTTCCTTTTTCTCACACAATCACTCTTGAACTTTCTTTATTCTCAGTATTGATTAATATACTTCCACTAGGTGCACACCACACTCTAAAGACACCACTCACTACACTGACCCTCAAATTTCCAAGAACTTAAGTACCATAAATACAGAGAGCACTTCAGACTCTAAGAGTACCTAACAAGTCTCCCTGAAAAGCTTTTCTGAAAAGAACTCTCAATCCCCTCAATCCCCTTATATATCACTCCTCCCCCCTCCCAAGACATTCTAACTCCGCCCACTCAGGCCAACATTCTAAAAACCACAGACTTACAAACTGCAGACATACATTTGGAATTGACTTGTGGGGTGTAACGCCACAAAGACCACCTTAAATCCTATCACCCACATGCTACCAATCTGCTCACTTACCTTCACTGGGACTCTAACAGAGAATTCCCCTCACCCTGAGCTCTCTGATACCAGACCAGTTGCTAAAACAGCAGTCCAAGGAGCAAGAGTCCTAGGAAAACTACATTTCTCAGAACTCCTGGCGTACCACCCAAGCAGTGTGCCAGGCATCAGGAGGGCGCTGGGGAGTCCTCTCTCCCTTCCTCTTGTTCTTTTGCTCCCATTCCCAGTTTCCCCCCCACTTTCTAGCCATGGTAGTGTGACTCATGTGCCAAAGCTTTGGCAGCAAAAATAGGTGGCCTCTAATAAACAAGGCACATCCCCACTAAGACACCCAGGGCAGATCTACACTGCTGCTTTTTATGTTTTTTTCCTACCACTAGAAATGTTTTAATTTGTGCCATTTTTAAATGTTTTAATTTGTGCCATTTTCCTGTAATGTCATGTTACTAATCTTTTGCTGTCCCAGTATTCATTGATTAGAGCAGGACACACTGTTTGTTTTAATGTTGTAGATTGTACTTCCTCTTCGTGGCTGGTCTCTTTGCTCTGCCCACTTCCTGATCTCCTGGTTTCACCTTCCACCACCCCCGTTGATTTTTTATGATTTTTTTAATGGAAATTAAGCCAATGCTTACATCTGCATCAGTTTTAAAGATAAAGAGTTCAAAACTGGCACAGTGGCAGGTCTTAATGAGGGCTTTCAGCATACCAAATTGTAATCAGATTGGATCATCCGTTGATTTGTTATGATTTTTTTAAATTTCCTCCCTCAAGCCCTTTGGAGCTTACAGTGCACTAGTTTTAAGCGTGGAAAGGAAGTATCATACATACATACTTCTTATTGCAATCCATAGATCCATAAAAAGAAAAAAGAAAAAAAAACCAAACAAACAAACAAACAACCACAAGAATCAGACATGACATCATACAGTTAGAGCTATTATCAACTTTAGTCTAATACACAAAGAGCTCTGATCCTGGCCACTACTGTAAGAAATTTAGCAACAGCCAAAGTTACTCTTGAGGACTTATCTTCCAGCAGAAACTTAACATAAAATTTGTCTGAACTTCTGGACAGTTTGCTCAATGGGGTGATCATAAGATGGCGGGCCTGATTATAAAAGCTATAGGACAGAAGGATATGCTCCATCGTCTCCACCTCCGTATTCCTACAGGGGCACTGTCGTTCCTGATAAGGGACACCAGCATATCTGCCCTGAAGTAATTCAATAGACTAAACATTGCATCTGGCCTTGGAGAAGGCAATACGATATTTAGCGACCGACAACTTCTTTAGATAGTCAGCCAGCTGAAGAGGCCCAACGTAATGAACGTGCAATGCACTGGGAGAGCAAGAAACATGAGAGCGAGCGCGTAAGTCACAGAAGGCTATATCCCACAGTCTTTGGGCGTTACTAGACGAGGCTCTAGCGCGCGTTACCTTCCGCAGTCACGTCGAGGCTTCCAGATGACGTTCACGAGGATCCGCCGTTATCCCGCGGTGAAGCCTCTTTCTCCCGACTTTAAAAAAGAGAGTTTTAGGGCGCCTTTTCCTGCTGTCCCGCGGTAATTCGGAGTACGTGTGGGAGGATGTGAGGTCACTGCGGTCGGCACTGGTCAGGAAAAGGCGTGCTAAGGGGGAGTGGTCAGCGGCTTCGGTCAAGCCGCCTCCGCCATTTGCGCGCAGTCCGCCAGCTGGGGCAGCGCGGCGGAGCGGCTTTTTTTTTTTATTTCCCCAGTGACAGTTTGCGCAGGACCGGAGGACCGGAAAAGTGGCTGGTGACTCCTTGCGGTGGGCAGCTACCGTGGCCGCATAATGGCGGTGCTGTACGCTGCCTGTTAGTGTGGGTACCAGGCTGGCAGAGGGCAGAGCTGTTTGTGGGCTGCTGCCATGGCTACGGCCAGATGTGGGTTGGCTCCTTGGGATGGGGCACAGGGCACAGAGGCGGTCATCGCCGCCGACACCTCAGAGGCATGATGGGAGATGTAGGCACAGAGTGGCCATGCAGACGATTGACCTCGGGTCATATGACACCCGCCACGACCCCCATCAGGAAGTGAGCGCATCAATGTTGACCCTCAACAGCACCAGCAGCACTTCAGCTGGCACTGGCACTGCCGCCGCTGCCGCCGCCAGGGCCGGCGGCGGCATCGCTGACGGCTGCGCAAGTTTGCGGTCTTTCGGACGTGCGCAAACCGTGCAGCGAGCGAAAAAAAAAGCCGCGGCAATCAGGCCGGTGTGGCTGCGCAACCGTTCTCGCGGCGGCAGCAGCACAACCGGCGCAAACTTCCGCCACAAATTGAAGGCAGGTGTGGAGCATGAGGCGTCACGGCTGAACGGGAAAAGCCGCTTTCACCGCTCCTCAACGACGGAACACCCGGTAGGTCTAGCAACGCCCTTTGTTTGACAGCTTTAAGGAAGTATCCACACCCCCAGGAAAGCGATTGGCTGACCTTCGAGGCTTGAAAATTTAGTAAAACAAAACAATAATGATTTGGGGGCACATAAGAAGACTTGCAGCACTATTTAAACATAAAAACGGGAAAATACATCGAAATAAGGAAGGTAAATACATTGATGATGAAACATTATAAACATAGTGTCATGTGACCCAATAAGTTATCACAACCCTTCCTTAATGTTTTAAACCATTGGTGTAGATCCCACCCCAGATAATCAGTAACCAAGTGCCATGAACAGCAGGATAAGTCTTCTAATACACTGTGCAGAAAATCTGTGTTTTCCAGAGCTGCGGTTGCCACAACCCGACACCACGGTCCAGTTTTTTACATATTCGCTTTAGCAAGTCTCACAGGCTGATCCAGTATAAACAGTGCGTCCACTTGTGAATCACCAAAAAAGAGGATGAAAGAGGATGCCTATTTACATGAAATTTGCATATTCTCATTTGTATGAATAGATGCAAATGTAGAAGATCTCATTATATTTTAGATACAAATGCAGTGCATTTCATCCTAGTGTGGACAGTTGAGACCTGTGAGCCTCGCTCAGGCTGCTTTCAGGCTGCTGTTGATGGGCAATTTCAAAGTCCCAGCTCTTTCTTCTGATGGTACTTTACCTTTAAATTGGAGTTGGACTGGACAGCCCTTCAAAATAGCCCTTCCAAAGAGGGCACATGGCTAGTGTAAGTACAACCGCCAACCAGGGAGCAGTTCTTGTAAGGTCATTGTGGGGGGGAAAGGATAAGGATCAGCCTTCCAGTTTGGGAGCCCATTTATCCTGGTGGCTTTAGCAGAAGATCTGTACTAGGGTGACCACATGGAAAGGAGGACAGGGCTCCTGTATCTTTAACAGTTGCATAGAAAAGGGAATTTCAGCAGGTGTCATTTGTATATATGGGGAACCTGGTGAAATTCCCTCTTCATCACACCAGTTAAAGCTGCAGGAGCTATACTAGAGCGACCAGATTTAAAAGAGGGCAGGGCACCTGCAGCTTTAACTGTTGTGATGAAGAGGGAATTTCAGCAGGTTCTCCATATATACAAATGACACCTGCTGAAATTCCCTTTTCAATACAACTGTTAAAGATACAGGAGCCATGTCCTCCTTTTCATATGGTCACCCTATCTGTACTCATGTAGGCGCTCCAAGAGTCCTATTGAACAAGTCAGTGTGATGCAGCCCCACCCCTTAGTTGAGTGCCTGTGTGGAGAGGGCTGCTATGAGGGTAGAGAAGGACTGTGAAAGCTGCCTTGGATTCCTTACAAGGGGGGTGAGGTGGAAAGGGAAATAAATGTAATAATAAAAATGTAAATGCTATTACTAGATTCTTACGGAGCACATTTTAGTCGCTGTGCAACGTCAGCCACTTGGAATCGTATTCCAAATATAATTGGGATACATTTTTGACAGCACTCTTTTTTTACTCAATTAACACTCAAACTATGTCCTTGCACTATTTTGAAAACCTCTTTGCAGTAGCATTTCTAAAGGCTATTTTTAGGCTATGTCCGTCATGGCTGGATTTTGTTTTAAATCTCTTGCTCTCGCTCCCTCTGTGTCCCATTTAATTAAGGCATCTTATGATTCAGTTTGTTTTGAATTCCATGATAGATCTTTATAAGGACATGCCAGAAGGTCTTCAGACAGAAGGCACTAATTATAAATGGTTCAACCTAATTATGGAGGATTGTCAGTGTTCTTGCTATGAACAGACTGGGTGCATTAAAGGGGCCTGTAAGAGACAAATCTTTGGTTATAATTCTTAGCCTTAATGAGAACCAATTAGGCACTTCAAAAAAGCATAAGAGAACAATATTTCAGAGCACATAAAGGATTTTTTTAAAAAAAAAATACATTTGATTTGAGCGTCTCAAGTATATTTTGTCATCTACAAAATACAGTGAACTAGAATTATAGTGGAGACATTGCTGGTCTCTTATCCAATTAAGATCCAAAACAGACATTACTTTAAATATATGTCTAGTAGATATGTTGTTTAATCATTTTGACTCTAGAGTAGGCACCCAAGGCCCAATCTGGATCTTAATAGCTTCTAGGCTAGAGTCCCATTTTAATTAGGCCTCCTGTGCGGTCTCTAGAGTTGAAAAGAAAGAAAGAAAGAAAGAAAGAAAGACATAGCTACTACATACAGATTTAAAATAATTAGGGTGACCAGATAGAAAAGAGGGCAGGACTCCTGCAGCTTTAACTGTTGTGATGAAGAGGGAATTTCACCAGGTGCTGCATGCATACGAATAATGCCTGCTGAAATTCCCTTTTCTATACAACCCTTAAAGATACAGGAGCCCTGTCCTCCTTTTCATATGGTCACCCTAAAAGTAATGTTTGTTTTGGCCCAGAGTCTTTTGCAAACTGCATATAAAGGTTCTTGTCACAGAGCTAAGAAAAAGAGTAGAGGTACATAGAGCCTTAAATGCACTGTAACAAATTTAAAATCTATGAGTGGCAGGACTACATAGATTTTAATTCCTATTCATACAACATGTTGGTGGATATAAACATGTGGGCAGGAGAAGGGAATTGCCCACCCAGCCCCCCACCTTCTGGCTCCAACCTCTTACTTCCATACAAAGCTACAAACCAAGCCTGCATATGTATAAGCTGAGACCACAGGAAGAATGGATTTTCCAGGGAGTAGTTATCCCTGGGAAAAGCCGTTCTCATCCCTCCTTCCTTCCGGGTGTCCCTGTGCATCATTTGGATGACCAGCCCGCATTTTCAGGCTGGTGTAGAAATGGCCTTGGTTTCTTTTCTTTAAAAAAAATCTATTTAGGAACATAAGAAGCTGCATTATACTGAGTCAGACTCTTGGTCCATCTAGCCCATATTGGCAACACTGACTGGCAGCAGCTGTCCAGGGTTTCAGGCAGGAATTTTTCCAGCTCTACCTGGAGAAGCCAGGGATCGAACCTGAGACTGTCTGCATGCAAAGGAGGTGCTCTACCACTGAGCCCTTTCCTCTTCATGGTAGGTCTTCGTATAAAGTGTTAAGTTTTTAAATAAATAAATATGTGTGCACACTTAGAAATCAAAATCTATATGCAATGGTTGCCCAAAGAGCCCGGTAATTTTGGGGTGGGGGAGGGGTTGTTCTCCTTTTAGTAAAGTATAGTTGTATGGCAGCTTTGTGGCAACTGTGTTGTGGACAGTACCATATACAGATCCCAGTTCAGTCTGTTTTAACAGCATCTTCATCATGCATGACGCATTGGAAAGAGAAATGCTTCCAGAAATTGTCAGTTATGCACTGAGCTGTCTTCCTCTGCTATTCACAAATTCTGAGAAATTAGAGCACAGCGCTCCTTAACTTGCACCGCTAGAACGTAACAATGTCATTTTGTTAGCACAGAAGGATCTGTAAAGGTTTTTTTAAAAACACACACACACACACACACACACACACACACACACAGAAAAACAAAAAGTGCAATCAAAATCTTAACATGCTGGTTTTAATTTCCTCGTAAACGAACTAGGGTCTCGGCCGGTTTTTCTCAAGATATGCACAGAGATGAGTCAGAAAGAAGACAGGAGCTATGCTATTTGTTTTTGTTTTTTTAAAGTCTAACTCAGGGCAATTGCAAACCGAGTTCAATTTGGGGTGAGATGGCGCAGTTGACAATCTTGTGGATGGTTCAAGCTCCATTTCCACCATTCCCTGGACCTGATGCCCTTAGTCATAATACAGCCTCCAATCACACACAGTTTTCCATAGCCCTCTCCCCTCACACAGTGTCTGACTTCTGGGTATTGGAGCTCCACACAGTCCTTTCCATATGAAGGGAACTATATCGTAACTTTTGCCAATGTGGTGTAGTAGCTAGAAAGTTGGACTGGGAATCGGGAGACCTGGGTTCTAGTCCCCACACAGCCATGGAAACCCACCGGGTGACTTTGGGCCAGTCACAGACTCGCAGCCCAACTGACCTCACAGGGTTGTTGTGAGGATAAAAATGGAGAGGAGGATTATGTACACTGCCTTGGGTTCCTTGGAGGAGGAAAAAAGGCAGGATATTAATGCAATAAGAAATAAATAAATATTTAGGTGAAAGCAATGGGAGTAGGAACATTGCTGCTCATTAGAGCAGGAGTATATTAAACTCAAATGACAGGCATATGTCTCAGAGCTTCTGCACATGAGCAATTTATTGCACGCTCATGATTGGTCATTCATGTAAGTTTGCGGGTCCTTTTCACAGCGGTGTCAACCTCCAATGCCTCTCTCACTGGTCACAAAGGGTCTGGAATAGACCTGTGACCAGTCACAAAGGGAATAGACCTGTGACCGGCTGGACATCAGGAAAAACGTCCTGACTGTTAGAGCAGCACGACAAAGGAACCAATTACCTAGGGAGGTCATGGCCTCTCCCACACTAGAGGCCTTCAAGAGGCAGCTGGACAGCCATCCATCAGGGATGCTTTAAGGTGGATTCCTGCAATGAGCATGGGGTTGGACTCGATGGCCTTGTAGGCCCCTTCCAACTCTACTATTCTATGATTCTATGACCCCAGATATTTATCTATGGTATATAAACAATGGGGTAGTGAAAGTTATTCATAGCAGGGCTTCTGGTTTTAATATTCAATTTAGAATTAAATGACCTATTTCCTAAAGAAGTCATCATCTCAGCTAAGTTGTTTTTATACTTGCATGCATTTAGGGTTTAAATCCCAGACCGTATAAATATTTTAGAGCACTGTCTGCCAAAGGTGAAGGCTGGTCTAAAGCAATTTGGTGGAATTAGATGTACCTTAATCATCCCCGTAAAGTTTATCATTGCCATTTCAAAGTATGAGGCTTTGTTTAGATCTCATAAACAGAAAAGGCTCACAGTATATCACAAGGCATATTTTATGAGGGCATATAATATTCACATCGGAAACGAACCTTCCCCAAAAGTAGTTTTCTTGATAGCAAAGTAACGGCTAGAGGCAAAAAAAAAAAATCACAATTGATATATCACACACACACACAAAAGTGCTGATACAAAATTTTCATATTCGATTTTTCCAGACTTTTAAATAAAGGTGCTACTTATATTAGGTTTGCTGTTTGATGTTGCAAGAAGTAATGGCATCAAAGGTTGATTTACCTGGCTCAGAGTACAACCTAGCTGGGCTGCACTACAAATTAAGTGGCATTCTCCCTCAAAGTTCTTCTGAAGCTGTCCCATAACTACCCAGTAGATTGAATACACTGCCATGACATCAGGAAGCCTAGTAAACGTAATTTTCCAGGGCAGCTGAGACCTTAGTATGGATATCCGTTGCCCTAGAAATGACATGTCCCAGGTCTCCTAATCCAGAGAAAATGTAAAGCATGTAATAAATAGACACTGCTGTGACTTTCTCACTTGTTTTTTCTTTTCATCTCTGTGTGTGCACCTCATGGACCGTCTGGAATCGCTGGATTGAGGACTAAGTTAAAAATTAAATAAATCACTAGGCTCACTTCTTCTGAGCCATGAGATCCCTGCCCCCCCCCAAAAATGAGAAAGCCTGCAGCTTCTGTTGTTTCAGCCACCATTCACTATTTTGTTATACTGAACTGAGGATCAGAAGGATTTAGAAATGCTCAACATGTGGAGAAAGTCTTTAACAGATGCAGAATTTGAACCTTGCCCTTTTAAGTTTCACTTGCAATGCCTTCACAGTAAAACCGTGGCTTCTCTCTTTTAAAATGACTTCACTTTTCCTATTATGTTTGGCATTTGAAGATTTATACTTTTGCAGGCGTTTCCTAACACTCCAAGGCTTCCTAGAATCTCTTTAAAATAGTTGTACTGTGAAAACTAAAACTACTCTCATCCCATGACAGAGAGAGAGAGAGAGAGAGAGAGAAAGAGATGAGGAATACACAACTCCAATTTTGCTTACATGTTTTACTTGAAATTAAGATCTAGTCTAAACAAGTTACAAATTAAAGACACAAAAAAGCAACTACACAGGGGTAGGCAACTTTTCGGGGCCCTGAGCACATTGATTTGGCATTTGAGGAACTGTCCTGGGCACAACTACAAAATGGCTGCTGTGGGGGTTGTGGCAAAGGAAATAACCTGCCAAAGACTGAGTACAAAGCAGAGGTGCGGCCTGAATCCCAACACACTAAAGGACTCCTTTGAATGCACAATTTTCAGCACTAGCAGAAACCTATTTCACAGCAATCCCAGGGGGCTAAGAAAATGTGTTATTTTAAAAAAAAAAAGTGGAAGAGGCACAGCACTTTGGTGGGAGCCACAAAAGGTGTCCGTGGCCCACTTTCTGCAGGCACCATGTTGCCCACACCTGGTGTAGATATTTTCTTTGTAATATCTCTTGCTTCGAAGCCCCTCTTTGTCTTCTGCCTCTGCAAAATCAAACAGCCAGGCTTTTCTTCTTAGAAAGAACCACCCACCCACACAAAGCACTAGATTTGAACACGGATAACGAGGGGTGTGGTGGTGATGGTGAAACTGTAGTTCTGAGGCAAACATATAACACTAATGTGTGGTGGGTGTGGGAAAGCATTTTTAGTGGAGAGTTTGTGGCTAGGAATATAGGGTATTTAACACTTTCCTTCCTCAATTTCTTCCCACATCCAGATCCAAACTTAGAAAAAAGGTAAGTAAAGAGGGCCATGACAGGGGCATATAAGATTAGGCATAGTGTGGAGAAGGTGAATACAAAGTAAATTTTCCTTTAGTATCATGAGAGGGAGAAATCCATTTTCATCTCACAGTGCTAGAACCCAAGGTCACCCCATGAAGCTGAGCAGTGGGAGATTCAGGACTGATAAAAGGAACTATGTCTTCACACAGCACATAGTTAAACTGTGGAATTAGCTGCCACGAGATGTAGTGATGGCTGGGAACTTGGATGACTTTAAAAGGAGTAAGTCAAATTCATGGAGGACAAGATTAACAGTGCCTACTAGTCCAGATGGCTATATATTGCCTCCAGTACCAGAAGTAGTTTCTGCCTCTCAATACCAGTTGCTGGGGAACACAAGAAAGACTTGTGGGTTTCTCACAGGAATCGAGTTGGCTATTGTGGGAACAGAATGCTGAACTAGAGAAGTGTTTGGTCTGATACAGCATCGCTCTTTTTTTTTTTTTTTCATTGCAATGTTTCCAGTTGCCACTTACACATATTTTAAGGGGACATACCACAAATGCATCCATGTATTTGATGTTATTTCTTGACTGATGAACCACAAATGCATGCATGATTGATGTTATTCCTTGCAGAGGAATACATGTTTAAATACATGTGTAAAGAAGAAGCCATCTTGGGAGTTCACAGATTTCCAGAAGTATTGTACTAGGGGAGGGGAGGGAAACTTGCGGCTCTCCAGATCTTTTGGTCTTCCACTCTCATCAACCCTAGCTAGCAATAGCCAATGGTGAGGGATGATGGAAGGTGTAGGCCAAACCATCTGGAATTGCTCAGCCTTGTCCTAGAATCACCACCATAAAATATGCACACACACAAAATAATGGCTTATATACAATTCACTTTCAGCTTTTGAGGTTCCCCAGAGTGTGGAATTCAGGGGAAACAACATTAATTTAGGGTGGGAGTTCATTGGAGCTACTGATGCCCACTTTCAAAACCAGACTTCTAACTCTTCACCTATATTTCAAGCTCCTTTCATAACACAGGTCCACTTTGATAAGTTTCCTATTATCCAATGCTTTGTTTGATCCAACTTTGACAACATAAGCTTAGAGCATCTCGTCAATAACCATCTCTCTAAAGGAAGAGTGAAGAGCATGGGCCAAAATACACATTGATCCTGTTCAGATGACACACTAAGCCATGCAGTTAAGCATTTTGAGCTAAACATTATGGCTTAGCGGGTGGTGTGAACTATGACTTAGCATGTCATGTGAACCATTCATAACCATGGTGGCTACATAACCACGGTTTACACATGCTCACTAACCTTTTTCTGCAAAAGGGTTAGTGGCCTAACCATGGCTTAGTGTGTCATGTGAAGAGAGCCATCATGAAAGAGATCTGTGATTGATCTTCTAATTTTTTGTCACGGTAGTGTTTTGTGTGTGTTTGTTTTCTAAAATATAGCCTTAACTGGGGAGCTACATGATAACAGATTACCAGTCCCATTTGGGCCAAAAAGGATAACATCATGTGTTCAATGGAATGGAAAGGGTAGATTAGGGGCTCATCTACACCAAGCAGAATATTGCACTATGAAAGTGGTATATAAAAGGCAGGAGCCACACCAAGCAGGATATAGTGGTATAAAAGTGGTATATGGTATGTGTCAATGGACCGCAACAGTTGTCAGTGCACTTCAATACTACTATAAAGCAGTTGTGTGGCTCCTGCCTTTTATATACCGCTTTCATAGTGGAATATCCTGCTTGGTGTAGATGTCTCCTATGTTTATTTGATCGATCACAACTCATTTTCTCCCATTTAAAACTGATTTAGAGAACAACCTCTTTTAAATATCTATATGGATTAATTGCCAAGCCATAGTTTCTATCAGATGCACATGGAGAGAAATGCATGTGTAACAAAATGTCACACATAACCATATTGTACGAACTCCATTGACAGGACCAACTCTGTTGACTATAGTTACCGTAAATGTGGTAACTGACGTATGTTTGGGGGAATAATATTTCCTTTTGCTTGTAAAACGTCTTGGCTACAAGGCAGTTGCTAAGAAATTGTTTGGCTATGTAGAACAATACATGAAAAAGAAATAAACATGGTTTGGGTCAAAATATGCCCTGACTTTAAGAAAAGCTATTTTGAGATTTCTTAAGTAACTAAATACTTGAGCCAAGATTGAATACAATACAAGATAAGAACATAAAAATAAGCTATCTAAACCAAGAGCATAATAAAGAATGACTCATGGAATTTGGACCATGGCAGATGGCTAAAGTTCATCTTGTTTTAGGATAGACTGGTGCAGGGTATTGAAAGCAACCAAGAGCAAAACTTAACAATGCACTTTGAGAGGTTATTATTAATTCAGTTTATGAGTCACCCTATAGCTGAAGCTCTCAGGGTGACACACATAGATAAGATTATCATTTTAATTGGGAATAGGCTGTTTGTGAAGGGAGATTCAGAGGAAAAAATTAAAAAGAAAAAGAAATCTAGGGTTAAGCCAACGCTACATATGGAAAAGGAAGTTGGAGGAGTTGTTCTCCAGAAGAATCCCTCAAACCTTTTCTTTTTGCATCATTTTGCTCCACAGTTCCTCTTTAGCGCATGATGTTTTCTTCTTCTTCTTCTTCTTCTTCTTGCTATATGATCCAACCAATTAGAGTTCATAGAAATAGCATGGTAATGTCATGGCACAATGCAGTGAATCAGATCTGGCTACATGATGACATCGGGATGTAAGGACATTATGTCTTCACTCTGAGTAAGAGAAATTTGCATAGAATCAGAGTAGCCAAACTGAACCATAACTTTAATCCCAGACCAGTTCCTTCCCTGCCCCCGTGAACCCAAATATTAAATTTCACAGCTATTTTGACGCCAAACCTGATTGGAATCCCCCACCTCACCCCACCAAAAAAAAACCCACTGGTTTAAAATAAGTGCTTCAATAATCAAGCATTCAGGAGATTCTTTGGACAGCGGGTGGTGAAGAGAAAGGATCTTTCTATCAGAAATCCAACACTTCAGATGGGACCACCACCATTTCATTTTCCGTTCTTAAGGGAAAAGTTCATCCTAAATATTGGTAGGTTTATTCCCCAAAGCTATAAAGTTGGCTTAGGTGAATATCACTCAAGTTCCAGACAAGATTTGGACACACAGTTTAGATGTTGGTGTTAGGATTTATTTAGGGTAAATGTGAAATCCAGATTTTCTCCATACACACTGAGGTTCATTTGACTTGAGACCATTCCCCTATACCTAGAGGAGTTCATATCCACTGATAATAAAGTTGGGAGTTCACTGCAACTATTTGGTAGGAAGAACTGGAACAGAGGTGATGACTCTCCAAGGAGTATTAGGGCTCATCTACACCAAGCAGATATTCCACTATGAAAGAGGTATGAAAGTGGTATATAAAAGACAGGAGCCACACTACTGCTTTATTATTTATTTATTTAAAACATTTGTATCCCACCCTATATCATTAAGATCTCAGGGTGGTGTACAGATAATATACTGTACATACCATACCACTTTCGTGTTGTATCCCTCTTGGTGTAGATGTGTCATAGGCCCCAAGAGTTGTCAGTACACTTCAGTACCACTAAAAGCAGTAGTGTAGATCCTGCAGTGTACTTCAATATCACTATAAAGTAGTTGTGTGGCTCCAGCCTTTTATATACCACTTTCATAGTGGAATATCCTGCTTGGTGTAGATGAGCCCTGTGTTAAGCAAATGAAGCAAGCTCTACTGCCTGTTGTCACAGGGTTGGGAAGTATGGCAAGAAGAGCTTCCCTATCAGTGTTGCTGCAATGAGAAAGGGGGTATCTGCTGAACATATTTCCAGTGTGCTTTAAAAGGCACAGAAAAAGCACATTTATATTTTCTCATACATGATGGAACATGGACATTTATAGAAGACCAAGTATATCTTTGGACAGAGGAGTGTGAAGGTACAAGGAATCTGACATATTCTTCCAGTGTTGGGCAGTAGACACAGTAACATTATGGTGGGCCTTGCAGATGACATTTTAATTAGGGGTGTGCATGGACCACCCGATCTTCTTCATGCCCGATCCACAAATTGCGGATTGGGCCTGCTCCACCCCACCTCGATCCGGCTAGGGGCCGCTCCACTCTGCTGCGGAGCTCCGGCTCTGAATCGGAGGTCCGCAGTGGCGGGGAGTGGTGCCAGGTAAGGCCCCCCTCCCTCCTCCCCCTTACCTGTGTCCGTCCCGGCCCATCCCAGCTTCACTAGAGCCTGCGGCTCAACCAGGAAGTGTTTGAGCCGCGGGCACTAGTGAAGCTGGGATGGGCCAGGACAGACACAGGTAAGACCCCCCTCCCTCCTCTTGTTGCGGCCTAGTCTTCCTGGTTGAGTCCTCGGGCTCAGCTGAAGCAGCCGCAGGACTGCGGACGGATGCAGGTAAGACCCCCCTCCCCCTTACCTGGCTCTGCCGCTGTTGCCGTATGGGCGGCAGCTACAGTGGCAGGGCCAAGTAAACCCCCCTTACCTTTTTTGCAGAGCTCCAGATCGAGGCGAAGGATCCGCCTTCACCTCAATCCGCTCTGCAACGCTCCGCGGCTCCCCCGATCCTCTTCGCCTCCGCCTTAAGGGGAGGCGAAGCCCCCCGATCCGCTCCTGCTTCTCCTGTCCGAGGAGAAGCGGAGCACATCCCTAATTTTAATCCCATTTGGAAAGTTGACCTCTGGGTAGGTTCTATCCTAGTACCACTCTTTGTATAAACAAAAGGATGTAGATTAAATCTACATAAATCCACCCCACTCTGCCCCAAACTTCAGAGTGAATTGCAGCATACGGTATGGATTCTACTCAATTTCTGACACACCAAGAAAACAGTAATCCCCACCTAGGGTGACCACATGAAAAGGAGGACTGGGCTCCTGTATCTTTAACAGTTGCATAGAAAGGGGAATTTCAGCAGGTGTCATTTGTGGGCATGCAGCACCTGCTGAAGTTGCCCCTTCATCAAAACAGTTTACTAGAGTGACCAGATAACTGTTGTGATAAAGAGGAAATTTCACCAGGTGCTGCATGCATATAAATTTAACCTACCCCTGGTCTAGTCCAACAATGTGTAGTAACATTAATTTCATAACATGGAAATGTGATCGTAAACTCTACCTTGAATAATGCAATGTAAAAAAAAAAAATGCACTGTAACTGGCAATGGACACTGAAAGTAGCAGCCATAGCCATTATGTGGGATTTAATGCAGCACTTGAATTTCAGCCAATCCTTGACATTTGTATATTTCTTCAACGTAAGAGGATACAATAAGGAAGGCACCAGGAAATAAAGGCTTATCTTCTAGATAATAGGAATGTCATTCTGTGGGGCTTCTGTCAGATAAGCAACTAAAATATAGCCCAATCATATGACAGCATTTCATAGCTACTTTCCACAATATATTAGATTAGACAGAAAATGTAAAGGAGGAAAAAGCTCTAACTCAAGATACGGGATAACAAGTGCAAGTGACATATAGAAAGGCTTTTTACAGCAACAGAACCACATGCTGGGATGGGCGGGGCATCATCTGGTCTTTGTCAATGTCACTGGCGTCATTGAATGCTGAATAAGAGAATTTCCATCTGACAATCAAAAGATAAGGGGCTAGCAACTTGATGAATCAGAATATCCTCTGTCACTTCAGAATCTCCATTTTTCAAAGAAGTAAAGATCAACTTAAATATCTTTCCTGTGTGGGGTGTCCCTAAGTTCTATACAAGCTGTGAACAAATGTTTTTCTCCTGGAGCAACAGAAACAATTTCCCCTCAATTGCTAAAATGGCATTGATCCTGATCTGTTATTGGTAGTATAACACAGTGAGCAGGGAATTTGCCACATCACGCAGCTTCTAATTGCTGTAGCCACTCTCTGTAATCCTATAAGGTTAGATCAAATATTTATGGGCTGGTGTGGTGATGGATCAGGTCACCTCTCCTCTTCCATTTTTGATGAGTAAGAATCAAGTAAATTAGGCATCCGTGCAATCAGGCATCCATGCTGGATTGCTAACATAATCTGTGCTCTCCCTCTCTCTCAACTGGCTTCATGTGCCCTCAATGACATTATCATATAGCCTTATCTAATTGGCTACATAAAATCGTAATGCCATCCTCTTCACTTCATGATTTCTGACTAGGATATGTGTGCTTGAAGGGGGTAGGTGGGGGAGTAGTGCCTAGGCAATAGCAGAGCAAATTTCTGCAGTTTTAGGGTGTGTTTTTAAGCAAAGGATAGGATCTAATTTAAGTCCCATTCATTTAAATGAGACTCCTCTACATAGAAAGAACGTTGGATGCTACCCAAACAGTTTTCACAACTTAGGGTATTTTTCCCCAGGAAATCTTTGACACACATGCAACCCAAACCACTACTTTCAGTCTGAAAATCAAACTTGGAACATTTAGCAAAGAACATTCCCAAGAGACTCATGGGTCAGTTTCAGCTGTACTGAAAAACTTTTATATACGTGGAATCCAACCCAAAATTCATTGGAAAGAAAGAGGAACCTGATGTTAGATCAGGGATTTCTTCACATTCAGTAGTAGCAAGAAAACAATCCTGTTCCTTTTGCTTTCAAAGAGAAAAGAGAGATACTGTTGCAGAAACTCTATGAAATCTTTTTGTCCTTCAGTGTTTGAGTTCATACCTCTGCGAAGTGTAGTACTCCAATCTGAGCCTGCACAATTTGGCTCCATGATGTGTTCTTTATTGAATGAATACTAACAGTAGGTTTCGTAGACAATGATGCCGCAGTCTTATTTCTTAGCAGACTTTGACCATGTCTCCAAACTCAGTTATTTTCCAGCAGACTCATATGTATATAAAGAGTGGCAGGACATTTAGCAAGAAAAGAGATTAGCAAACTATAGATGGGACCACTTCTTCACTCTGCAGCATATCTAACAGCAGCTGCTGATGTAACAGACAAGCCACACCACCAAGACATCCACACTCAGATGTTGTCCTTCATGGAGATCACCTGGATCCCATTTGTAGCAAAGAACTCTGGGATCCTCTCCCTTCTGATCACAGCCTGCATGACTAGACATCACACTTACAGACTTTTGGTGGCCTTCAGGAGTGGGATCCAACGTAGAGCAGTGGTCAAACAGCAGGGGTATCCGAGAAAACGTGAATGCCCCTAGGGCATCTGCCCTATCCTATGTTCACTGATGCTGATGGCTATGCCCCCCCAGTTACCACACATACAGCTTTATGTGCAGTGGTAAATTTTGAAGTGCAGGTAATCATTATAGCCACACCCCTAATGAGAGTCCAAAAATGCAGGCAGTTGGGTTGGTCTATCTCAAAAAGGCAGTTCTAGCAGTTTTCTTCTCCACCAGGAGCAAGGCTTAGGTAAAGCTAATGGGTCTTGACTGCCCATTCAAGAGGAAGGCACTGCAACATACTTCGCATTACAACAGAGAACAATATGAGTTCCATCACACCTACTTTTTTATTCTGGTATGCACCCGTGATTTTGACCTCTGTTTCATTAGCGCACCAAGCGCTGGTCCCTTTCATGATCGCTGCTGTACTGGTGAACTCTTGTTTCAGTTGTTTGCTCTCCCACTATTGCGCCTGCCCACCCACCTTTTCTCCTTCCCCCTCCAGTTCATTGGTTCTTGTCAGGTGATAGATATGGTTGCTTTCTCCCCTCACTCTGGTTTTGTGGGCTAGGTTTTACCAATTCAGTGTTTAATCAGATGGGTGCCATTTCTGCAGGCAACAAGGGTGAGGTTGGAGCAGCAAAAGTCCATTCAACTGGCTCAGCACAAGTCTATTCAACTGACAGACTCAGCAAGCTGGAGAAATGCCCTGACTTCTCTTTCATCAGCAGGACCGCCCCCAACAAAAGCAACATAGCGCAAGGACAGCAGTACACAGGGACAGAAGGGTGCTTTTATTTCATGTGGAGAAAATGAATCACACTTTCCCCAGGCTAGAAAAAGACAACTGCAGGACAGGGACGATGTTGTATGACGTTGAGGGGCAAAACAACAAACAAGGCAGGACAAAAGTGTGATAAAATGCTGGTGTGATGGAGCCCTATATTGTTGGGGAAATTCATTTCCTCCCAGCTACTGTGAGAATTGCAGGTAAGCTAGGAAGTCCGAGGGAGGCTAACATCAGCATTCCTGCTAATTAAAACAGTGATGGCACTGTGTCCTTGCCAGACCTGGCCCCTTTAGACCACTGTGTATAGCATTCTTCCATATGATCAGCTCATGGTTGTTCCAATAATGAAGGAAACCCTTGGGCAAATGGGATGCATGCAGTTTCCACCACCTAATAACTGCAAAAATATTAATCAAGGACTGTTTGTTCAAATCTATCCATAATTCACCATGGGGAGATTTTATGGGACTGTTCAGAAACACCCCCACTTGCATGCACTGAATGCATGGGGTGGGGAACCTCACTAAATATCTCCCTCCTGTTGCTGACACACTCATTGGCCATGTCCCCTGCAGCCACATGTATATTGTGTTAATGAGAAAGAGGTGTATGCATGTAGTGCTCTTTCATACGATTGTGAACTCTGAGTCAATTGGATTTCCTCACTGTGTGGTGACTTTGCCATCTCAGCTATCCAATGGAATCCATCTCTCATAACAAGCACTTGGAACTATTTGGCTCCCACACTGGATAACTTCTGAAAACTTAGCTTCGGTGAGGGTGTGCCAGAGTTGTAGGACATTTTTTCAGTCTAAACATGCATAGGATTTCACCCTTGACTTCGCAAGTGTGGGCTGTGGATACCATCATGCATCAGAAAGCCTTTAGACAGCAAACATTTCTACATATGTTTCTTTGGAAGTACATTTTACTGTGTTCAGTGAGATTTACTCCCTCGTGAGTATAGATGACTGCTTTAGTTTATGGTGTTGTTTTAGGATGTTTTTAGGATGTTTTAGTAATGTATACTATGTTTTTAATTCAGTTTTATGTATTTTATACTTCTTGCTGTTCCCCACTCTATCTGAACAGAGAGGCGGGTAACAAATAAATTTATTTTTATTATTATTAATGGCTGCATGGATGGGAAAAACTGGCTGAATACATCCAAGCTTTGAAGGGTAGAAATATCAATACCTCATACAATGCCAATTTATATCCAATAGTGAAGTTCTGCAAATACTTCACATTATCTTCTGCATACAAACCTGAGAGAGATGTAACTTTAAGGTGTGGAATACCTTCCTTGCTTCCAGTTCTCGAACACAAACTTTTGGGAGGCTATTTTTACTGCACCCTTGATCCAAAATTGGGACTCCAGTATCCAGATTTAACCCCACCCCCACCCCATCCCTTAAAGTACAAATGGTTTCTCTTCCCAGAGTCACTCTCTTCATTTTAAAAACAAACGAACAGGATTTGTTTCTTTAAAACATGTTAATAGAAATAACGTGCACACAACTATCTTAGGTGCTGGGAATGAAAGAAACAAGACATGAATGTTAATCTGCAGCATAAAATGCAGCCAAGAGCATAATTACATCGTAAGACTCTTGCTGAGCAAAGACTTTGATTCAGAGCTTGACTGTGCACAGCAATTTCATTGATGAGTCCACTTGAGAATACTGAAATGAAGCAACTCACAAAACCACAGGTAGCAATGGACTGTGTGTGTGTGTTCAAATTTTAAAAACTTAGGCATGAATTACATTAAAAGCTAAAGAGGTGTCACATCTTCTCCTGTGGAACCCTTCCATGATCCTATCAAGTATTCCAACGAATATTCAATATGCAGGGTACCCTATGCCAGCTTTTAAACAAGACAGAGGCCATCTAGAAAGGAGAACTGGATGCATGGTCAGCACTGACTAGGCTTCGCTTACCCAAGCTGGTGCCCTCCGGATGTCTTGGACTGCAATTCCCAACATTCCCAAACATGCCTGTCAATTTGAACATGCTGTGCTGTACTGCACACTACTGGCACATGGAAATTTTTGTTTTATATGATACTTAAGACACTTCCACATTCCCAGATGACGGAAAGATGGATGATTAGAGCTCAAGTGGGTTCTGCCAGTTGATGATTATAAGTTTTGTGATAGGGTAGGAAAGATAGCTGCAGGGGGAAATCCTTTTGAGCCCCTGGGCACAATTCCAAATCTCTCTGGTGCATATACCAAAATATAGAAAGGTTCTTAAAACAGCTTACACTAGGGAGGCCCAACAGAATGTCCATTGGCTTCTTGCAACCTCCATTCTATTTGCAGCCCATTGGGTGAATCTGAAATACCTCTTGCAAGCCTTTGGGGAAGATGGAAGAATGCTGGCATCACTAAATTAGCATGTCTCTCCTTCACCATGGATCAGATGTGTGTGTAGCATGTTTTTCCAGTTTGTCACTCTCAGCCAGGCATTCGGCACAGCTCAGCTATCTCTGATATTTCTTCATTGGTGAGAGTTGCTGAGAGAATGAATGGCTTATGTGTTCTTGCTGCTGAAGTGGCAGAGGATGGAAACAGAACAAAAAAAAAAATAGGCAGAGGAAGGAAAAATAAAGATAGAAGAGGGCAATGGCCAGTTGAGAAAACATGAGAGGACTACAGAGGGACTTGCTGTGGTACATAGAGGAAGTCCTATGTGATGCTGAGAAAAAATGGGGTAATATGGGTGTGGGGAGATTTCTGGATGAGGAAATAATGGGTTATAGAGATGGAAGTGTAGAAAGAACAAGGGGTGGGAAACTCAGGGCTCATACCATGAAAGTGGTATGAAAGCGGTATATAAAAGGCAGGAGCCATACTACTGCTTTGTAGTGGTATTGAAGTGCACTGACCACTGTTGGGACCCATTGACATATACCATATATACCGCTTTCATAGTGTTATATCCTGCTTGGTGTAGATGTGTCCTGGGCCCCAACAGTGGTCAGTGCACTTCAATACCACTATAAAGCAGTAGTGTGGTTCCTGCCTTTTATATTCCAGTTTCATACCACTTTCAAAGTGGAATATCCTGCTTGGTGTAGATAAGCCCAAAGAGAGAATGAGCTTAGACTGGGTGGGCTGCAGAGAGGTCTGCGAGATGGAGAAAGAGGAAATGGGGCAAAATAGATATGGGGTAAAGAGAGACTTATGGTTAAAGAGAGGGGAAGGTTATAAGGACTCTAAGATGGAAGGCTGCTAAACTGGAGGCTTCATCCCATGTACCTGTTTCCCTCAAATTATCCCCTACTGCACTAAGCTGTCGGCATTGTTGTTGTTGTTGTTGCTAAATCACACCCCGGGCGGCAGCATTCCTAAGATCCTTTGCAAAAGGTTTAAGGGGGGAAATGTAAAAAAATCATGAAAAATCAATGGATGACCCAATCCGATTCAAATTTGGTATGCTTAAAGTTCTCCTTAATATCTATTACTGTGCCAATTTTGATGTCTTTATCTTCAAAGCTTATGCAGATGTAAGCATTTGTTTAAATTTTCTTTAAACATATCAAATCCTGCTCTTGCGCCCCCAGTGGCCGCTCAGAAAACAACAAATGATTCGCTCGAAAACTAGTACCAAAATACCTCGATTCTTTTCCCTTTATAGCACAATTAAAGCAGGATGCATGGGAGTACTTCACAATAAAAGCAGATTATAAACTGGAAAACTTCGGAGTCCTTTGCACGCAATTCACAGTGATTGCACAGTATAACACTGGTGTGATAAAACTCTGGGCTTCAGATAGACCTTTAGGTTGTAAACTACCCAGAGAACCTTGGCTATGGGGCAGTATACAAATGTAATAAATAATAATAATTAGGTTGGTAAAAACAAAAAGTGGAGATAACTGAGATAGGCCCCATTCAGAAGACACTTTAAACTATGGCTTTAACCATGGTGGTTAAGCCAGAAAGCCGGGCTGTGTTCAGAAGAGACCTTAACCATGGTTTTAACCACGGTGGTTAAACCAGAAAGCCTTATTCACTATGGTTAAAGCCATGGTTTAAGGTGTCTTCTGAACATTGCCTGGCTTTCTGGCTTAACCACCATAGTTAAAGTTGTGGTTTAAGGTATTTTCTGAACAAGGTCATAAGGATGCTAGAATTGCAGTGGTGCAGAGAAAGATCACACACATGATGTGAGAGTAAGAGAGAAGGATGTTCAGAGACACCTGGAGTGTGCAGAGAGAAACAGGGTACACATAGAGGGGGAAAGTAGTTAAAAAAGAATGGGTTAAAAAGCAAACAATGAGTTAAAGTTGTATCAAAAAAATGCTTTTCTGCAATTAATATAATGATGAGGACTTCCTGAGCAATAAATAAATTAGTAACTCCAGGACAGCTGGAGTGGAGAATGTTCAATATTCTGCATGTGTTACGAACACAGAGCATTTATGCTGTTTCTGTGGCAACTGTGATGTCTCTCTCCTGGCACAGTAGCTTACCTTGAAATTACAAGTGACGTTCCTGCAACAAAACCACACTCCTGCTGCTCATCAGGCTGGTGTGTCAGAATTTAATATGATTTTCCCCTGGTCAGATGCATCTTTGGAATGTGCATCCAAACATCGTTTCTTCCAGGCTTGATCAAAAAGGAAGAAGTCCCAGGTGTCAATTCAATTGCCAGAGCAGCCAACATATACCTGTCACATTGTGTTGCTACAGCAAGCCATGGGAATCCCCCGTCCCCCAAAATGAGACTTACAGAATTCAAAGGGAACAGAAAACACACAGACATCTGAACTGGCTCACATATGGATGCTCATCCCTTGATGACTGCAACACCAAGTGATGGCTTGCATGAGTGACTGGATACCACACATAAAAGACAGAAGCTAGTACATTGCAAAACTCCTCGGAGACTGTGCTTCATCAGTGGAGTTGGTTCTTCTGCCGGACCTCTCAAGCGTGCATTAATCAATTGTTTAGCGCTGATGTCTATCTAGACAGAAGAATGGGTGTTGAGATTAATCCTAACACGTTTTGCAAAAGGCTCAAGAAACGATGGCGACCTTTTCGGTACACTGGGTCTGATTGGAATCGCTTTCCGTCTGTTCCCTGAGGGCTTGCAGCTCTGTTCCTGATCATGTTACACAGCAATACAAAAGGTCAGAACTACAGACCCAGGCATTGCTACGGCTTTCAGAGCAGGGAGCACTGCCATTGTTGTATTCTCATCAAGAAGACAACACATCCTGTAGATAAGAACCTGTTGAATGGGGAAAAGGTATGCGAGAAATGCAAAAACAACAACAACAACAACAACAACAACATAATTTTTCCTCTTCGGTCTGAAGCAGTACATTTTGTAAAATGTTTAAGCCAACGCTATATACACAAAACCTTCCCACTTGATCTCCTCTCTATATTCTATTAAGATTCCTATCAGTAATCTGAATCTAGCATTTCCATGCAGCCCCCTACCCCCACCCAAAGGCACCACCCTCCATTCACTTCAAAGGAAAGGATAGATTCATAGGCACAAAAAGCATAAACTGGGTGTCTGTGTGTGCAGAGTAATGATCTTTCCATTCAGGTAAATGGGGAAGCTTTTGTAGGCATGAAAACTTGTTGCAGCACACTATGTGAATGAAGAACAACAGTGCTTGCAGCCTTAATGTGTAAATTACAAGTGGTGAATGGGGACGGAGGCTTTATAGTTGTCAACTAGATCTAAGCCTCAATATTTCCATTAAACAGTATAACATATTTTTCATTTGGCCTGGGCCCAGGATAAACAAGAAATTACTTATGATTAACATGAATACACTTGTGTTGATTTAGACCTTTAAAGCCCTTGACAGTCTAGGCCCTGCACATCTCTCCCTGTACGGTTAAACCCCACAAACACATACAGCACACTTTTGAGCTAGAGCTTTGCTCAGCTTATTTATTTTATTTATTTATTTATTTATTGCATTTATATACCGCTCCCATAGCCAGGGCTCTCTGGGCGGTTTACAGAGATTCTAAAATTGAGGTAAAAACAAGTATACAAAATTTAAAACTCTAAAACACAGAACATACACACATAAAGCATTAAAAAACCGATTAAAAACTAAACATGTGGGTAATTAGGATGTGCCGCCATATGCCTAGGTAAAGAGGAAAGTCTTAACCTGGCGCCGGAAAGATAGCAGCGTTGGTGCCAGGCGAGCCTCATCAGGGAGATCATTCCACAGTCTGGGGGCCACCACCGAAAAGGCCCTATCCCTCATTGCCACACTCCGAGCCTCTCTCGGAGTAGGCACCCGGAGGAGGGCCTTAAATGTTGAACGTAGTGACCGGGTATATTCACGTTGGGAGAGGCGTTCCATCAGGTATTGTGGTCCCAAGCCATGTAAGGCTTTATAGGTCTTAGCTTAGCTAAGAGAAGGTTAAGAGGAGATACGATAGCCATCTTCAAATATTTGAAGAGCTGTCATATAGAGGAACAGACAGAAGGTAGATCTAAATGTACTGGCAGATCTCTGGATAATGGTTTCAGACTCCCAACTGTTTAACAACAGCAACAACAAAAAGCTTTTTCCACTTCTAAATTAGGTTACTGAAATCAAGGAAGCTTGGAGGGAAATGAGTAGATTTGAGTATAAGCTCCAGTTTTGGTACTGGACACTACCTTGTTCCTCAATTTTATGTACTGTACATCTTCCTGAGCCACTATTTTGCACCTGGCTCTAATTGGTGGACTGCAGAATTCTAGTGAAAAACTAAAGCCTGAAGTCCCACCACTCATGGTACAGATGAAGGAGCACATTCATTTTCTGAGGCTTGAGAATGTAAACCTCCCTGCCTGCCCACTGCCCCTGCCCCAAATGGGTTTAAATGGCAAGAAAAAAGGCATTTCAGCTAAACGCTAGGAATAACTTTCTGATAGTACAATAATCTGTTCAACAACGGAAATTACTACTTCAGAAATTGGTGGGCTTTTCCTCATTAGAGGTTTTCGAGCAGGTCATGAAGACCTCTGGCAATCTTATCTCACAGCCTACCCTAACTCACAAAGTTTTTATGAACACATCTCTGTTTCCCTGGGTTCTTTCTAGGAAGGGATAGATTCGAAGTGTCAGAAGTAGTTCTGTTGATACGGACCATTCACCCCAATCTAGCTGCAGTTTCATGGTGTCACATAAGGTGAGGCACAGCACACCTTGCATCACATTCAGGGGGAATACAGAGCAGAGACAGGCTGCATTGTCACTCACATGCACAGAAAAAGGATACCCAAGTTATGCACAAATTGTGAACCGCCCAGAGAGCTCTGGCTATTGGGCTGTATAAAAATGTAATAAATAAATAAATAAATAAATAAATAAATAAATAAATAAATAAATAAAGCATGCTAACAATGCATAGATCCACTTAGCTAGATCACGACAAATGCATTTTCAAACATCTGAAACAACCCTACTTTAGAGTTTCTGAGCATCCAATGCCCTGCTAGGCTGCTGCTGGCACGTCAGGAGTCAGAGAGGTGATTTTCGTCACTCTGTCCACTTTTATGAATTTTTCCTCTAGACGGATTTCTAAGCCCAGCTAGAGATGGTGCACTGCTGGAGGCTGGGCTTGGAGAGGCCATAGGATTTCTCATATTCTAGCCTCGCCTCTCCCTGCCCACAGGAACACCTCCATTTCTTTCCCTCCAAGGCATATTTACAATGTTGGGAAGCAGCCAGCACAGTTCTTTCTGCACTGGCTGTGAAGGAGGGAGATTGGAATCTACCTCCTGAGCTCATATAAGGGTCTATGGCTCCAGGTAGAGAACTCCATACAATCTATGTTCCTTTGGATGCTCCTCCAGTGACCATAGGATTTCTCTGTTAAGTTTGATTTCATGCTAACTTCTATTCACTCTGCTAAACACATCAAAACAGAGAGCTGTCCAGTGCCTCATCTGGTTCTATTTTTGTGCATGATTGTAGCCAAGAAAATAAATAGTCCTGTTCCTATGCTCTCACCCATGTTTTATGGCTCTGACATCATTGCAAATCCCTGCGAGTAGACCAAAGAAAAAGAAAGCTTCCTATTGCGTGCCATAATATTCCCCCCCCGATTGTATACACACAGTTGCAAAGGAAAAAGATGTCCTATTTATAGAAACAACCTTGAGCATCTTTACCAGCGGGCATTGCAACAGGCAAACAATGTCCACTCCTGCGCACGTTCTTTCTCTCTCTACCCCAGTTGATCCAACTGCTTTTCATTATCAAAGACCACTTCTAAACAGCCTTATGCAACTGTCCAGCCAAGCACACCTGGACAAAACTCAGTCTAATCAAGTTAATGGTTCTGAAATGGTATTTATAAAAAGAGATGGAGATCAGAAGAAATTGAGGTCAAGGCTTAACATTTCCATGGAGGCGAAATCACAGCTGTAGCTGAGCAAATCTTCCCATATTCTGGTTGTGAAGAGGTACTGCAGATTCTAGTAGATTTGGAGCAAACGGAAGTTATCTGAAGTCAAACTCAAGCAATAGGTCTTCTTCTTGAAGTGGGAGGGACCATAAACTCAGTGGGAGAGCACATACTCAGTGGAAGGGCCAATGTGGTGTAATGGCTAAAGTGTTGGACTGGAAGTTGGGAGATCCAAGTTCTAGTCCCCTCTTGGCCACGGAAACCCACTAGGTGACTTTGGGCCTGTCACAGACTCTCAGCACAACCTACCTCACAGGGTTGTTGTTGTGAGGATAAAATGGAGAGGAGGAGTATGTACGCTGCCTTGGGTTCCTTGGAGGAAAACAGTCAGGATATAAATGAAATAATAAAATGAATAAATATGCTGCATGCAGAAGGCCCTGGTTCAACCTTTGGCCTCATCATTAAAAGGATCAGGCAGCAGACTAACGGTAAAGACCAGGCGCCACCTGAGCTGAGACCTAGAAGAGATGCTGCCAGTCAGAGTAAACATTATGACTGGGTTCACACAATCATGGAGGGAAAATAAGCCACAGTGGGTTATTTTCCTTCCTTGCACATGCCAGTCACAAGCCGCCTAATTAGCTTAATTACCCTCACCCTATGTGGGTTATGATGACTAGGGAGGTATGGCGTTCATAAAATCCATCCTGACAGCATTTCACAGATTGTCAGGTGCCTTTCATGCTGTCGTCCGCTCATTGACAGAATTTGGATTTTTCCCAAATTTTCACAAATTTGCACTTGGGTAAAATGCATTTTTTGCTAGTGTTCTATTTTATGTATTTGTCTACAATGAAATTTATGTAAAATTCCAGGAAGTTTTTTTTTTTTTTAAAGTCTGCAAGTGTGCATAATCTGTGCAACTCAAGAAAAACCGATACACTGAGGAATCCACAGGTCAGATTCATAGAATTCTGAACTCATTTGATTCTGTTGTTAGATTTCTCTGACATCCCAAATCATGACATCCAGACTTGCCAAGGGTGGCTGGCTGGTGTGTTTAATAAACCACTCTGAAAATCATGGCTTGTTCATGGGTACTTGCAAACTTGCCCTATTTGTCAGCACAGCCAATAGAGCAGTGGGGTGAACCTCTGTTGGAAGCTTATAAAGTGTGAAAACAGCTTATTTCAAGGCATACGGCTGTATAAAGCTGCCAAAAGGTTTTCGTTTATATATAAGAGCGGCATAGATGGGTATAGGATGGGTATAGATGGGTATAAGATGAGTATAGGATGGGACAGCTAAGAGAATCAATGATTAGTAGACCTGTTAAAAGACCCAGTTCTGTGGACCTAGTTTGAGCCAGAGTGAATTTGGGGAAGTGCTTATTTGGATAGCAGAGTCATCTTTTGACTTTGAAAAAGAGAGAGGTTTATTGGGGGTTGTGGTTAATGCAGCTTTTTTTAGATATGTTGCCAACCACAAAATGCTTCAGGAGAAGCTGGGGCCTTTTTGAGTTGCTCCAGAATTAGCTAAGACATTAGTAATAAGAGAAAGCCACTTAGATTTCGAGAGAGGGACTTAAATGAAACTAGTCTACTTTATAATACCACGCAGTAAGCGAAAAGCATGACTTAAGGGTGTAAAAGGAAGTTTTATCTGGTGGGCAGGATTCCTGCCTTCTATCTTGATTCTAAAAGAACTTTGTCTTTTTGGTGATAGAAGAAACAGAGCCTCTGTTGGTAGAGAGTTTAAGAGAGCAATCCTATGCCCCCTAGACATTGTCTGGGGCGGGGGCACAGGATTGTTCAGTTTACTGACTCTCAGAACTAGTAAACTGCTTTCCTTCCCCTCCCTCTCGTAGCTGGCATGGAGAGAACCATACTGGCTACCTCTTGGCGCTCAGAAACCTGAGTGCAGAGACGGCAGGAAGAGGGTGGGGATGGGGATGGGGAAGGGGGACCGAGGAAGCTGCCTTATGCAACTTCCTATACTTGTTCTAGCCTCCTTCCCTCCTGCTCCAAACAGCCGCACCTAGACAGGCCAAATTGCCCATCTAGAAAAAAAGCAAGGTGGTCGGAGCACAGAGGTAAGGATCACCTCCGGTTCACTTCCATGCTCCGGCCACCCTTCATTGGATATTCAGCAGCCTCCAACTTCGGAGACTGCTATCACCACTGGACTGCACCCTAACTCTTTCTTTTCTAATCCTATATTACGTATGAATGGGGAGTTTCACTCTAACTGGTTGTATGTGCAAATAATATATTTGTACATGGAATTCAGCACTTTATTGTGTCAAGACAGTCATATCTTTTAGCCCAAGTCAAATTCTAGAAAACAGGAAGTAAAATCCTGTATTAATTCAAATATTTTCATCTCTTTCCAGTGGTGGGCAGAATATCTTTCATCTCATTAAAGTGGGCAGGATTGAAGACAAAAGGAGTGGGGTTAAAATACCCAAAGTATCGTACTGCCAGTAACTGAGATTCCCCAGCCGCCGCCGCCTCCCCGCCGGCCTCCTGCTGCCTGGGTAAGAGCGACCCGGGTCGGAGAGCGAGCTCTCCGACCCGGGTCGCTCTTACCCAGGCAGCAGGAGGCCGGCGGGGAGGCGGCGGCGGCAAGGACGCACCCGGATTCCCCAGCCGCCGCCTCCTCCGTCTCTTCTGGCTGTAGTACACACTATCATTTTGGGGTCGTACTTGGGGCGCATGCATGCACCTTCAGTACGGCGTGTGGAAGGGCCCTAGGAGAGCTATTTCAGCCTCTTAGGGCCTTGCTAGACCTACCTGATAATCCGGTGGGGAGTAGGGGCAAGGCCGCGCTGCAGCTAGCGCGGGCCGTCGCCCCTAGCTAGATATAACACGCGACAGGGTAAGGGAAAGCCCCGTTGTGTCGGCCATTTTTTATCTTAAAGGGGCCATGTGCGCAGGAGTCCACCAACGTAACGGTAAGTTACGTTGTTATGTTACTCTCCCACCCAAGAGTTTCTATCTCTCTTGCCCGGCTTCGCCCATTCTCTCTGGCTGCCCTGTTTGCTTGGAATGCTCTTCCAGAGCAACTACGTATCACGAGTTCCATTGTAGATTTTAAAACGCGTTTGAAAACTCATTTGTTTTCAATAGCTTTTGGTATTTTAGCTTGATCTACTGTTCTTATTACTATGATTATTCTCTTATTTCTGCTTTGTGAACCCCTTCCCTCCCTTCATATGTTTTAATGTGATTTTAGATTGTAAGCCTCTAGGCAGGGTATCACTGTTTTATTTGTATATTTTGTACAGCACCAAGTACATTGTTGGTGCTATATAAATAAATAAATAAATAAATAAATAAATAATAAGTCTTTTTGTAAAAAAAAAACCTGCCCCGATTTCCTCCCCACAATGTCTGATGCCCCCTGCCTGCTCACTCGTCCCCCACTCACTCGCCCATCCGCGCCCAGCTCACCATGTCCGATGCCCCCTCTGCCCCTGATCTCCTTGCCCTGGTCCTGTTCTTCTTCCCTCCATCCACCATGTCTGATGCCTGCTCGCCATGCCCACCTGATCACCCACCCGCCATGTCCAATGCCCCCTCTGCCCCCCCATCCGTGATCTCCCACCGTAGCTCCGCTCTTCCCCCCCATCTCTCCCGCCGGGTCCGCTCTTTCCCCCCAGCCATCTCCCCCCGTGATTTTAAAAAAAAAACCCGGCACAGCGCACGGCTTCTCCCAGCTACTCGTGAGTAAGCGAGCAGCTGGGAAAAGCCACAGAACCAGCTATACTTTCTACAGCCCCAGGCTCAGGCCCGGGCTGTGGAAAAACTGGGCCACAAGTGGATCTGGTTATCCCGGGTCAAGGGAGGGTTTAGTCCGGCTTGACCCCGGGATCCCCTGTGCATCATCTGCACGCACAGCAGGGAGCCCGAGCCTCTCACCGGGCTAAACCCTCGTCTAGCAACGTCCTTAGAATGGGGAAAAGCATGCCAAAGTTTGGAAACTATGAAATGATCTATGGATGGGGAAAGTAGGTAGGGCCTTCTAAGAAACCCTGAAGGACACATAGGGATTCCAGGTGGACCAGATTTGGCTCAAGAGTTTGAGGATCAAGATGGAATGATAGAACGAAAGGTGCCTGACAAGTTGAGAAATTAAGAACGGATTTTGCACAATTCATACATCCCTAATTGTGAGTGACTCTAGTAGGAATATGTATAAGATGTGACATGGCATTAATGATAATGATAATAATAATAATAATAATAATAAGAAGAAGAAGAAGAAGAAGAAGAAGAAGAAGAGGAAGAAGAGGAAGAAATGAAGATAACATACACCTGTTTGATGAGAAAATGGAAGGAAGTGATTGACAGAATAGAGGAAGGGTTAGCATACTGGAACAGCCTTCCCCCAAACTGTGGTGAGTTATTCTAGTCCTCTGATTTTGTGTTAGCCCTTCTGTTCTGGTAATTTCTAAAAACAAACAACAACAACAAAAACTCAACAACAAAAAACCCAAGAAGTCCTGCTGAAGGAATTTTGTTGAAAACATGGCCTACCGACATCCAGTATTTAATTAGACAGAATAGTAAGGATCTTTTCATGAGATTGCATTACTGCACTCTTAACTAATCCAGAAAAAGGTACCATTCAGGCTCATGCTGTCTGTCACTACCACGAATTACCAGTCAGCATGCACTGAAAGGGTATGTGAGAAAATGTCTTTTGCTACCATCATTGAAAGTATGACAGCACTGTCAATATGTGTTAAGGAACAAGTAATTAATTAACCTACAATAAATTAATAAATTATGTATTAAATTCATGTATAACTCTATAATTTTGGGTGGGATGGGGGAGGGTTGCTGAAAATTGAGCATTGGATAATTAATTATTTTTACAAGATCTGTAACTGTCTACAAAACATACCTTAATATATTAAAGTCAGCTAAGGCTGCAATCCTGTACCCACTTACCTGCAAATAAACCCTTCGGAGTAGTCATGTGTAGGATTGTGCTGTGAATGTGTAAAATTTCCACCTATAGATCAAATCCTATGAAAACATAAAGCTTCAAATTAAAAATATTAAAGCCAAGTAATAAATAAAATTATAGTATAGAAATGTAATAAATAAATAAATAAATACTTAAACTAAATATTGCAACATTCACAAATTAGAATAACTGAAAATAAACCTAGCTAGGGATAGCTGAATGCCCATAAAGTAATGTATCACTACAGCCAGTAAAATTCAAATTGTGATCAGCATAGTTGTGGTTTTGGCTTCATCCATAGATAATATCCTTGAGTGCATTTTCACTGGATTCCTGTTAAATATTTCATAGGCTTGCATAAACACTTACCAAACTGCTGCCTCAAGTGTTGGCCTTTGTGTCTGTCATCATTTCTCTTGAATAATGGCTTCAAAGAACAAGGGACTTTTCATATTAAACCTGCTTTGGATATTTCGCATCCCCAACTAACACAGAATCATTCAATGGGAGCTTGTCCTACTGTGCCTAAAAGAAAGATGATTTTCTACATACAACCAATGCTGCATCAAATGTCCACATGCAAAAAGTATGACTGGGGGGAGGCCAAATTTTTTGACAACTCCCTGGTCTAACCAAGCACTTGTCTTCCTTCATGCCTGTTCAGAAACTGATTTATTGTTTCAGCACCATTCCCCCCTCCCTCCTCAGTGATTCTTCCTCATCCACTGTGAACCCAGCCAAAGATGACATAATGGGCACTATATTGTCAAGACACCACGTAGCCAATTTGACACCACCCCTGGAAACAAACAAAGCCAATTCAGTAAAAAGCAATGCTCCTGCATCACATTGCCTTCACTCCGAATAGTTGGAACACGATCACATCCTGAACGTGGGAAGAGGAGAGCGCCATGGTGGGGACTGCCATGTCCACTTCCTGAGCTCTCCCCCTCCCCCAGCTCCCAGTAAGATCCCATAAAATTAGTGAACATTGCCCATCCGTTTGAAGTCACTGAAAGGGAGAGCTTTTCACAGGACACAAAAGCCTTCAAGAACAAGGTTCCCTTCGTTTAGCTCAGCTCTACAAGGGGCTCACAAATTTGTTTCCAGTTCCAACTAAGCCCTATCAAGGATTAGCTACTTCAATCTCTTGGCTGCCCATATCTACTGCTGTTAGGATTCAGCTCCTTAGAAGGTGAAGATATTATGGCTCTATTTCAATCAACAGAGTTGTGGAGCTCAAATCCATACAAAGTCCTTGAATTACAAAGCAAGCTGGGTTGTGGCTGGTGCCAACTCAGCTACAACCAATCCTTAAAGTTTACCACTATTTGGTGGGCATCTTGCAAATATTGATGAACTAGATAAAGTAGAAAACTAATCGTTATAAAATGACAAAGGCCCCATTCAGACATGCTAAACCATGCTGCTTAACCACAAAATGGTTAACAGAATGCATCAACCTTAATTTATTCCATTAACCATTTTGTGGTTAAGCAGCATGGTTTAGCGTGTTGTCTGAACGGGGCCAAGCAGTTTCAACTCTGGCAGTAAACAAAATTCCCAGGCAGAGGCTGAGCACCTCTCTCTGAGATGACTTGAAGTAGACTTCATACAGTATACAGTCGTGTGAAAAAGAAAGTACACCCTCTTGGAATTGTCTGCTACTTAGCATCTTAATTCCTATGGAAGCAGTAAGGGTGCACTTACTTTTTCACACATGACTTCTCCATTTTGGCTTTATTTCTGTTAAATAAATCGTGACACAGTGTAATATGTCATGTGTTGTTGTTTATCTGAGGTTGTATTTACCTAATTTTTAGACCTGCTAAGGAACAGATGATTATTATGTCGATATGTAAAATCATACAATTCCAAGAGGATGAACTTTCTTTTTCACACGACTGCATGGCCTTTGAGCTGGTCTCTACCTTAGTAAGATGTATTTGAAAGCAAGGGGTAGCCTTTTGTCAAAAAGTGGCAACACTGCACAGCATGGAGAAGAGAGTCATATAGAAAGAGGTTCTGATAAGGCAGGATGTTAAAAAATATGGCTCAAGTTTTTAAGTCAAGGTGATTGGGTCACATCTAGCACCATTACCCTTACATTGATTACCGCTCTTTTCAGCTTACTTCCATATTTAGCAGTGTTGCTCAATTGTAGAAGCAACTGAACAAAGTTTTATTGGAAGTAACTTCTTTAAATCCTGTTTTATATAGTGGGGTCAGGACAGTAACAGTTAAACAGTTTTGGAACTCATCAAAGCAACTCTCACAAAGATGTGTTAGTATTTCCACATAAACATTTGAATTTACTCAAACTTTATTTTGTTTGCACTTCACTTATGGTTACAGAAGGCGTTCCATCAGTTGTGTTTAATGAAAAAATATTTCTTTCAGACAAGGCACAATAACTTAGATTGAAATCTTCTTGTAGTTTAATTTTCTTGCTTAAAAAAACTGCATTAATGTACAAAATCTAATCTTAAGGATATAGATACAATTACTACGAAATACTTCAGCTGACAGAATTATATGAATCGAGCACTGTTCCAGAGTACACAAACTATTTTCTTGTACTAATACTTTAAATGGAGTCAATTTAGACTTGTTCCACCAATCTCCACCACTAATAAATGACAATTGTCTTTATTTTCCTTAGTAAAGGTTTGCTTGAAAGCACATCTATACTGCCCTGAATTTCTTATAGGAAGGACATATTGAGATTAATACTGATAATTTCTCTGAATAATGGAACATGGATAGATTAGGAACTTAATGGCAATGTGGCAATTTAGATAGAAACTGAGAAATACTAGGGATCTTGTTATGTTTGAAAATGTTCTATCCATACATAACACTAAAGAGGTTATTTTTCCTTGCCTTGGAAAACAGGGAAAGAAATGAGAGACTGATAACACATGTTCTCTAGGAAGCCCTACAACATACCAGCCCAAAACCATATTTGTAATTTGGTTGTGCTTGTGTTTTAGGTGACACAATGATAATGAAAGCTACATGTTGACAAAACTCCTTATTTTATGTTCATATGTATTTTTAAAAAATCTTTATTGGCACTACCATAAGGCAATGCACAGCAGAGCTGCAATTTGTAGTAGCATTTTACATGCCATTGGGGCGCCGCGCGTACAAGTTGGAATTATCTTTGGTGTGTGTGTTTTTCCACAGCAGCTCTTTCCTGAAGAGGCAACGTCTGATTCAGTAAGTGGTTTGCCTCTTTAGGAATGGGAGTAGAAGCTATTGATGAGAAACCTTCAATGGAACCTACATAGGCCAGGGTCCAAAGCTGCAAGAGCAGTGTTCCACACGTACATGGGGGCGTTCTAGCTTAGTCTTTGCAGCAGCAGCACCATATGCCCTTCAAATTTAATTCTGAAAGCCGGGGCACCACTAGATGATCAATTCCCCAAAAAGAACCTCCTGCCAAAAGGAGAATATTTGTCACATCTCCTCATGTATACGTAGACATGCTTTACATAAGTACATGGGCCGTTTTGGATCCTAGCCACCAACACTAAGCTATGAAATCGGTGGTGCTCCTTGGACAAATCCATTCTGAAAGTGTGCCAAAAATAATTTTTAAAAAAACCTGTTTTGCAAATGTATTTTGATTACAATATCTTTTTCTTTTAGCATGTCACATCAGTGGTAATTAGAAGCTGAAATAACACCCCAAAGAAATATCAAATAGCTATAAAATGGGCTATAATCCAGACACACATACATGCAGTGTTAAGCACTTAGCTATGATAGAAGGGAGTTTAGAATGTATAGGGCATGCACTTTCCCATATACATAATATCTTACTTCCACAGGCTGGATCACAGCCATAGTTTTCTTTCATTTTCTAATCATTAATTACTTGGCATAGAAGAATAAAATATGTGAGACTGTTTTGTTTATTGTACTTTTGAACATTTGAAGAGGGTTCTCTTACCATCTGAGCAAAAACAAAAATACCTCTGGGAAAATTGCTGGGGCATTTCCTATTTAATCCTGAGAAAGTGTTGAGAATCCTTTATAGAATAAAAAGCCTATCATACTAATTAGAGATCTATAAATAAATATAAGAAAAAATTAAGGCATCATGCATAACATGGGAACATAAAGGGTTTTTTTTTAAAGTATCTGTTTAAATAATGAAAAATCCAAAAGGCAAAATATTTTTCCTATAGAAAAAGCAGTTTTTAAAACATGGAAACTCTATAGGCTGCATCAAGTTATTAAAATATTTTGTTCAATGTTTATATAAACAAAACACATACAGTCACAACTAAACACACAATCAAGTTGTTTTGATTGTTGCCCAACATTATTTAAATCTATACAACGAACATAAATAAAATGGTTTAAAGAAGCAAGTATTGTTTTGGTCTGGCCATTGGTTTGTATCTGTTACTATGTAAACCATCAAAACTTTGTTTTTTAACTGATTGTTCAACCTAACCCAAGACCAGAAAAATCAGATTACACAAATAAAAACCAACGTATTTATGGTCTTAAAAACAACAGCGCTATGACTCATTTGGTTAATGTAAAAAAAAGACGAATAGCAATTTGATGTAAATGTTTAGAATAAGCCACAGTCTTTTAGGTTATTCTTTATGATAACATCAGTTACGGCATCAAAGACAAACTGCACATTCTTAGTATCAGTGGCACATGTGAAATGGGTATAAATTTCCTTTGTGTCTTTTCTCTTGTTTAGGTCTTCAAATTGACACTGGATATACGCAGCTGCCTCTTCGTAGGTATTTGAACCTTTAAAAAGATAAGATACAGACAACTTAAAATTCTAGAATAGAAGATTGAATACATACTTGACTAATTCCCCCAGCCCCTCTCAGGATTTGAAAGATTGTTCAAGGTGCCTTTAGCAAAGGCCTACATTTTAAGAAATACTGTGTGGTTAAATGCTGTGCTTTTATTTTGTTTGTAATAGGTGATGAATGAAATAAATCAGAGTCATGTGTTCTTATGAATCTGTTTACAATTTCTCTGTAATATTCTGATTAGAATATACTGAGGAAATGGGGAGAGATTGTTATCTTTGCTGAATAAGAATTCTTTATACTATCAATGTTTTTCTTATTCAATATACAATCTCAACGACTTCTTATTTATAAACATGGGGGGGGGGGACTTCCAGAAGAATAGCTGCGTTGGTCTGTTGCAGCACCTTAAAGAATAAGAAATATATTATGGCAGAGGTTTTTATAGACTAGATTCCACTGCAGATACATGAATGGTTATCCTTAGTGGGCAGTTCGGGCAGTTCGTGTAGAGGGTTGAACAAGAACGATGGTTTCCTTTCGCACGCTCTACAGGTATTAATTCAGCAATCCTAAGTGACTGTTATTACCACATCCTGCTGTTGTGTATTTGCACAAATTTAAACTTTTGTTGAATTGCCAGACTGGTATTTGCAGTTACTTCAGTTTTTCAGTCTGAGGATCAAACTGCCACCCCCACTGCCAGGGCAGATGTCCTTAGAGGATGAGCCCCGCTGATGACATCAGAAGTGGGGCTGTGCCTCCTGACATCATTAAGACCCCGGCCAAAGTGCTAGCTGGAACTCTTCCGTCAGTGCCACAGCTGGGGAGGCAACTCTGCCCATCCATTGCTTTAGCCACACATGGAAGGTGAAGCAAAGCACATTCGACCAGCACATGCCGGAAGACCTCTTGCTTTTCTCCTCTTACCTCCTTTTTGTGCCATGTCTTTTTAGATTGGAAGCCTACTTATGTTTGTTTATTGTACGTAAGCCACTCTGAAACACTTTTTTGGGGGCTGAGGAGAGGGATAAAAATGCTTTAAATAAATTAATAAAATAAATCAATAAATTAAAGAGATCAAAGTTTGGCTTGTTAGAAAACAATAAGCCTAAAGCTTTCTACACACTGACTTCAGGCTTACACTCAAATCAGACACATTCATACATAGATTAGACAGAATGCAGATAATATTCTCATTTAATCTGATAGCAAAACAATACCAATAATTAAAATACCACACTGCCTTATGTAAGACATTAGAGCAGATTAGTATATGAGTTGAACAGTGAATGCCACGGAGATACAGTACCATCCATACCTTACAAGGTAACTATTATTATTTACAAAACTGTTTTTTTCCATTGATATTATACTCAGAGGTTTCAGATCAAGGCATTCTTTCTCCGCTTCCTCCTCACCTCCCCAAGCCCACTTTCCCCCCCATAATAATGCAAATACCTGGATATTCTGGGTAACAAATAGTGAGAGGACTTCTTTTGATTTTTTCTTCAAAGAGATCCTTTTTATTTAAGAAGAGGATAATAGAGGTGTCTGTAAACCATTTATTGTTGCAGATGCTGTCAAATAATTTCATGCTTTCATGCATCCTATTCTGCAGTTGAAAGAAATGATGATATATCAGTTTAGTCCTCTCTCCCTTCCTTTCCACAGCAATACCAGGAAATCCAAAATATCCAATTGCTTTTTGAACCCAGAGGGCTAGGACATTTCCCCAGTTATTTAGCTCTCTAAGAGGACAACAACCAAAGGCTCAAATGATACAGGGCACAAAATCCTCTTTGAGTTACTATTTATTTCAGACAATGGGATCAATCCATTCAAAATTAAGCACTTTGAAATCCCCTTTATATGGCTTAGCCATGAATGGGTTGAGCTCCATAATGCTTATCCTATTGTGATCACACTAAAAATAAAAGTGCATCATTGGAAAATTGCACATTCTGTCACTGATTAGCTTTCAGTGGGAGTTAACCTAGGAAATTTACAAAATCAGTAAGCCACCATTTGACTACTTTTGACTGCCCACAAATGATAAAACAGGACATCATTTAATTTAGTAATTTCAAAGCAACAAAGGGCCTGCCTTTGCTGTTACCTTGGTGGGGTGAGAATTAATGTGGTATGTGCACCTCCTGCAGCACTGTGGTAGCTTTGGAAGATCTATACAATATAGGAGGAGCCCATGAGATGGCTCTTCCTTATGCCACAATCAGACACGCACAGGAAGTTGAGCAATACTGGCACTATAGAGACCATGCTGGCTGGGTAAAGCTGGGAGCTGTAGGACTTCTTTCTATCCATAGGATTGCACCCTTAATGACATAATGGCCTGGTTAAGAAGATAAGACGAGCCAAGGGACTATCTACTCCAGCATTCTGGAGCTTTATTCTCTATGACTCTGTCTAATCCCCTTTTAAAGCCATCCAAGTTGGGGGCCATCACTACATCTTGAGATAGTGAATTCTATAGTTTACCTATGTGCTGTATGAAAAAATACTTCCTTTTGTTCCTTCATAGGAAACTGATTTAGAGCTTCAGCTATGGGGTGGTATAGGAATGTAATAAATAATAATAAAAATTAAACAAAACAGATAAGTCTCCTTTCAAGCTATGTATGCAACAGGAGGGAAGGGCAGGAAGACGTAGCTCATGCTCCAGCAAAGCATTTTATGTCTGAACCAGGCTATAGTGTGTCCTCAAACCAGAATTGGAAATCTAGTTCAAAGCTTGCCTACCAATTCTGGTTTGTAAATGAACAATGGTTTGCAGTAATCAAAGCTTTCCATATCTGGATGACATGGCAAACTACAGTTATTACAACCCAGGAAATGAGGGAGGGAATCTGAACATGTAAGAGAGAAGAGAGTTTAAGTCAGGAATAGGGAAGTCATTCATAACTTTCAAACTAGCTGAAGTTTTCCTATATAATACATTTTTACCCTTTTACTTTTAAAAGGATTATTTTGACTTGGAGATAAGTTAGCTGAAATAAAGAATTAACACTTATCTTCCCTACATGCTCGGGAACATAGATTATTGAAAAGCCAATAAATAAAGTTCATTTTCTGTAAATTCATCATGAGATTAAATTATACAAATATTTTAGACAAATCCATTCTTAGTTATTAGACACAAGCTATTAAACATTTGGCATGTCTACTGATGCTAATTAAGGTATTGACTACTGCCCTAATTTGCAAGACAGTACTACAGAAGAGGAGAAAGGGGAATGGAAAATATAGGCAGATAAATAAGGGCAAGAGAAGAGTAAGCAAGACCCTTGCTTTGCGACTTGAAGTATTCCTTTACCCACTCTCAAAGTTTAGTAATTCTGAAGGGTGGTTTTTTAAAAAAAGAAGAAGAAGAAGAAGAAGAGGAGGCGGAGGAGGAGGAGGAGGAGGAGGAGGAGGAGGAGGAGGAGGAGGAGGAGGAGGAGAAAGAAACAGGTACAAGCCATGGCCAAAACCCAGAGCCTATTTACACATGGAAAATTTATACATAGAATTTTCAACCTATCATTTATTCCATGATTATAAACATGAAATATGATAGCCTATCCAAATACTCTTTTAACTAGTTGACAAAAGCGTATAATTTCCTCTTCCAAGCACCAACACATCACTAGGTGATTTGAAAGTTTGTGTTCTTAGAAAACAGCAAATTAAAGACTAGCTTTTTAAAAAAAATTCTCTACCACTACCTAAAGTTCTTTGTTTTCAAAGTGAGTTTACTTGCCATTTCCTCATCTTCAGCAAGAACCAAGTCGTAATCACTAAGCGCCACACAAAAAATTATGGCTGTAACTCCTTCAAAGCAGTGAATCCATTTTTTTCGTTCCGATCTTTGGCCCCCAACGTCAAACATCCTGCAAAACAGAAAACAAGAATCCTTTTAAAAGAGGTTTCTTCCAAAAACTCAAGAATGCTTCCTCTAATATTTGAACTGTATTTGAACACAAAGACTATCAAAATTCCAGAAAATAAAGTGTTTTCAAATTTTGAAAACAAAATTAAGAGTATAAGCATTTCAAATTGCAAGAGCTAGTGTGATGTAGTGGTTAGATTGTTGGCCTGCAACTCGGGAGATTCGGGTTCCAGTCCCCACTCAGCTGTAAAGGTCTCTGGGTGACTCTGGGCCAGTTACTAACCAGACCTACAGGTAAATCCGGGCCTGACCAGGGGAGATCGCCCTAGACTACACGCGTCCGCCATTTTGTTTTTGTTTTCAGGAGGGGCCGGATGCGCAGGAGCACTCCTGTGCAAAGGTAAGGTTTCTTTTTTTAAAAAAAGTTCCCAACCCCCCTGTCCACGATCTCCCCCTGCCCCCGTCCGCAATCACCTTCCCTGGCCCCAATGGGCACAGCGCTCCTGGGGAGCTATTCAACTGGACTGTGTTGTGCTGAATGGGAGATCCACTACTGTTTGTTTCTTCATCCCAGCAATCCTAGCAGCTCAAAGTTCAACCGGAAACCATCACATTACTTGTTAGAGTCGAATTTGAATGTCTGCAACCATCTCCCACATTGCATCTTAAGACTCTGACCATGCAGACTTCATGACTTCAATATCAAGCCAAACTCTTCCTTTTTTCTCTCTCCTCTCCCTCCCCACTCCTTTTTGTAACATCTTGCCTGATGAAGAAATCTAGAAAGCTTGAACCTTTTTGTGACCTTTGAGTTGGCCTAATAAAAGGCTTTTCTGAATATAGATTAAGGGTGCTGTATAACCCTCGTATTGTAAAATTATAGATGCATGTGTATTGGTGACCAAGTATTGGAAGCAACACACGTCCGTAATGTAGGAGTAAATAACTATGTGGCAAAAGATTCACTTATAAGAAATTATTGGATAAACTAAATTTAATAAGACACTCTGGAATGCTGGTATTCTTTTATAAACTATTGGATTAGGCAAAATTATTAAAATGTAAGATGAAAATACTGAACTTAGTTTAAATTGCTAATAAAAAATATGTGTTTAACTTCTGTTTGATTCTGTACATTGTATACCCTTTATTTGACACTCAATGGCTTGGCTATACACTGTATATAAAAAAAATAGTCCTCAACCCATTTATAAAGGAACAAAGCTGACTAACCTATAAACTTCCATTATTTTGGGCAAGTGCAATATAAATAGTTATTGAACTAAAGTTTTACCTTTAAAACTTTTCCTCTAGAAGTCCAATATTTGAACTTGGCATGCCAAACAAATTGCTCTGTTTACCTTTTTCAAATTCTTAATATGTTCAAGCACCAGCATTTCATATACATTTAGCTCTCATTGAAGGAAACATCAAAATTGTTAAGAACTTGCTCAAAAACTAAAATGCTACATTTTGGCATATGCGTAATCCAACGTAGCCAATGACTAGAAGAGTCTGAAATGAGGCATGTTTAGCACTCATGAAACTCGAGGCATGAATTTTGCATCATAATAGCTCCAAGCACAGAAGTCACAAACATAACGGAATGTACCGTTAAGCTGTGGTAGTTGCCTCTGCACACTTTAAGCAGCCTCCAATCAGGGAAGAGGGGATTTACCAGTGGAAGCCATGAATGTAAGTTTGGAAAACTGACACCAATGGGCTCATCTACACCAAGCAGGATATTCCACTATGAAAGTGGTATGAAAGCAGTATATAAAAGGCAGGAGCCACACCACTGCTTTATAGTGGTATTGAAGAGCACAGACAACTGTTGGGGCCTTTTGACACATACCATATGCCACTTTCATAGTGTTTTATCCTGCTTGGTGTAGATGTGTCATGGGCCCCAACAGTTGTCAGTGCACTTCAATACCACTATAAAGTAGTAGTGTAGATCCTGCAGTGCACTTCAATACCACTATAAAGCAGTAGTGTAGCTCCTACCTTTTATATACCGCTTTCATACCACTTTCATAGTGGAATATCCTGCTTTGTAGATGAGCCCTATGTCTTCACATGCTTTTACATATTTCAGATTAGATTATAGTGTTTTTTTCCAATAGAGTCAGGAAAATATCTAGAACATAGAAAATACAAGTTACATTTACTATTTTTATACTGAAAGCTATTAACCTGACTTAATAAATATGTACACAACGTATATGTCATGTTTCAGATGGTTACTCACTTAAAATGTAGCTCTTTGAAAGTAAAGTGAGTTTCTACTATTCCTGTAGTTTTCACTCTAGTCCTGAGGACATCCTGCTGTGTCGGGATATAATTAGTGTGGGCTATCCTGTCCAAGTCATTCAAGTAGCTGAAAACATAAAATAAATATTGTGTAAAATTAAAAAAAAAAGCAGGCAAGTTATTTTAAAATTACATATTCTAAAAATATAATAAACTACAAGTACAATAAAGATGAACTTTATGCAACACTAAGGTATTCCTTAAGGGATAGAGATTTTTTAAAAATATGGGCAACTTCAAACAATTATGTTCGATACCATCTGGCCCCTTTAAGTAATGAGCAAGTTGTTTATCAATTTAAAAAGTATTTAAAAGCTTTGTATCAACATGATTTGGTTAACTATGTTTAACCCGGGTAAAGTTTATGATCCCTTATCTGAATAATTTTTGAATGAATTCTGTATTTATTTCATACTGATTTATTCTTGATTATATGTCTTAATTACATTCCTGGCCTGAGAAAGTCTCTCTTTGAAAACACATTTGCTTTTCAGGTTTATACTGGTTTTTTCCCCTTTGTTCTCTGCCCCCGCCTTTTCTATTCAGATAAGCTTTGAAATTCTGATAAATAAGATACGTCCTCTTTGGGGGTTTGTGAAATGGGGGAATGAATTATTTCTGATGGTCTTGCATAAATGCTTTGTAATGTAATAATATATATTTTAATATATACATATTTTCTCCCTTTTTTCCTCTTCCATTTTAAGTTCATAGGAAAATATTTATTGATAGTATTTAATGTTTAAAATTTGATATATTCAGGATGCAGAATTAATTTACAGAATTATGAATTTATATAATGTGCGTTTTGATTTTGGAAAGATTATCGATGGAAGCCTTCAGCAGGTAAGATCACTTAATATTTTAATATGCCTCCAAAAAGGCAGAGGAAGATAAAATACAGAAAGGATATAAAGAGATATAAGATCAATTATATCTAATGAATTTAAGGAATTTGGAAAAAGAACGTTGTAGAAAAAATAGGAGAAAAAAAACCCCTATTTTTAAATAGGGGCAATTTTAAAGAGCTCTGCTCTATACCATCTGGCTCCTTTAGTTAATAGCAAGTTGTTTATCAAAGTAGACATTATTTAAAAGAAAATATTTAGAGGCAACCAATGAATGCAACTACACTAACAGTGAAACCCTGTGCATGTCTTCTCAGAAGCCAATCCCACTTTATTCAACAGGACTTACTCCCAGGTAAGTGTATATAGGATTGCAAGTTTATAACCTTATGCATACACCTGACAGTAAGCCCCACTGAACATGGTCAAACTTTTCTAAGTAAACACACATAGGATTGTGCTGTAATACTGCAATCCTATGTAAACATACTTGAAAGTTAGTCCCATTAAGAGCAGTGGGACTTACATTCATATATACACAGAATTATGCCTATAGCCTCAAAAAGAATAATTCCATCAGTTTCATTTCATTTATTATATTTCTATACCACCCCATAGCGAAGCTCTATGGGCATTTCACAAAAATTAACCATTTAACTGTTAAAAGTGCATCAGACTGAAATTGTGATTTACCAAATTAATAAATTTAAACTAAATTTGATCCTGCAAGTAAAACAAAAATAAGAAAAAATGAGGGAATTAAAACTGTGATTTTATCCATAGTTAGGGTGCTTTAATATTACTGAATTCAGAGGTTCCTGTGCTCAGCATAGTAAAGCAACACAGATACCTTGGAATATGGCAATCAACATAATTTTTTAAGAATATTTAAATCACCCAGTACTTCAGTCTTTAAAATTGTAGTTTGATTTTAAAATATAGAATATAGATCTGCAGCTAAAAACAGTATTTTCCCTGGAATACTGTTCTTGACAGAATAAACTAGAATAAATGTGTTTTTCTAGAATGATAAACTACTACGATAAGTAAGATGTCACACCACAAATGGCTTTATAAGGAGAAGTCTCAACCACCAAATACATCAACCTGTTACATAGCAATATTGCTTGTTTGCTTCAACAGAAAATATTCCCAGATGGGGAAATTACTTCAGAAGCTTATTTTGGTTACATCTGTCTAGCTTTTTCTATCCAGTTAATAAATTACTGTATTTCTTCGATTCTAAGACACCATTGATTGTAAGATGCACACTAATTTCAGTACCAACAGAAAAAAAGCTTTGATTCTAAGAAATAATAAACGCACCCGCGATTCTAAGACGCACCCCATTTTTAGAGATGTTTATATGAGGAAAAAGTGTGCCTTAGAATCGAAGAAATACGGTATTTTGTTTATGCCTAATTTCAAAGTGTGGGGAAGTCTCTCTCTGTTATCTTCTATTTCAACCTTGAAGAGTCAGACAGATTTCAGATTCCTTAGAACTATGAAACAACCTATGTATGCTTAGATATTTATTTATTTATTACATTTATATCCCGCCTTTTTTCCTCCAAGGAACCCAAGATGGTATACATAATCAACCTCCTCTCCATGTTATCCTCACAACAACAACCTGTGAGGTAGGTTGGGCTGAGAGTATGTGACTGGCCCAGTCACCCAGTGGGTTTTCATGGCCGAGTGGGGACTAGAACCCAGATCTCCCGACTCCCAGTTCAACACCTTAGCCACTACACCACACTGGCTCGTTCAGATAGAATAATTCTTTCTTAAACAGAATGGAATTACAGAGATTCCTTCCTCCAAATTAGAAGCTTTGTTATACATCTAGAGAGATAATTATATTTTAGGGATGTAAACATATACAAATACATTTTACACCCTATTTTAGGAATTAAAGGCCTAACTAGGGTTCAGAGAGCTCTGCGTGCAGGGAACTTTTCCCAAGTACTCTCTCGAGTTTTCTTTCCTCCCCCTGAGCACCCACTCCAGAATTTCTTAGGAGCCCATTTCCAATGGGAGCTTTCCTTTAAGGATAACAGCAGATAAGGTTGTGAGGAGATAGTAGGGACTATAGCAGGGGAGGAAAGGATCAAACCTCTCTTCCCCATGTGTTGTGATCCTGACAAATGGTTGCTAAAGATGCATTTAGTGTCACATATAATTTGGCTCTGGGATATAGTCAACTGAGTAAGTCTTGCCACATGCTGAGATTTCTGAAGTTGGCTGCTGCAAAGGTTTTGCAAGTGGTGTGTTAGCAAATAATTGGGGGTCTAAACTGGTATATTTGGCTGACTAAGTACTATTCAATAAGAACTCAACAAATAGGTCTGATAATTTTAAAAAAATGGTTCACACAAGGAAGGTTCCAACTGTTAAAGATATGTACCAAAATTCAGTTTTGTAGAAGTTTACTTTTGTATCCTAGGGTATTATTGACTCCAGCAGAAACCCTTAGTTGTGATATTTTAAACACAAAAATTACATTAAAACTAGACAAGATTGTATATTTCAGCCTATATGCTCCTTTCTCACCAATGGAAAGAATGTCTAACCTACAGACATAAACAAGAATAAATTACTTTGACAACATTCTGGTTCCCTAGCTTAGTACTTTCAGTTCCTCACTGGGATAAAAGTGGCCCAAAGCCATAAGTTTGGGTATAAGCGGGGTATAAGTATGATAAATAAATAAAAATAAGTATATACGCTACAGTTTACAAAAAATTACAAGTCAGGGTGGTTTGAAATACTACAGGGCAACTGATGTCATAAAAGTTGGGGAATATGTACAGTACTAATTCCCCACTGCCCTTCTCTGGGTAAATAGTGCCCCAACTATCTTGGTAAAGCTATTTTACAATGACAATTATAAATCTCACTGAATCTATGGAAGCTTAAAAATTTCGCTACTTTACCATTTAAAATATATGTATTATATGTAATAGCAATTCATTGTAAGATTGACTGAATATTAATCATCTGTTACATTTTAGTTATCTGTCAGCATTATACACAATCTATAACTGATATAAAATATAGTGCAACTAATACTTTACTCAGCTAACTTATTGCTTTGACTAGAAAAATCAAATTGACAGACAGTAGAATGTGCCCATCTCAAAGTCTCTCTGAACCATCTTTTAATAATTGATTTCAAGTGTTTCTCACTTGTTGTATCTTGCACTTGTTGCAAAGTTTTTCAGCAGTAAGATAAATTTGGCAATTGTAGTATCACAATAATACTAGCGGCAGAAGGCATAATTCTTGTTTTATGCTTACTATGCTGCTGAGTCATTAAGTTGATACTCTCTAGATCTGTTGAAACAGGCTTGAACACCACTGTCTTTCCACAATCTCTTGATAACTCCAGAGAGTTCTGCTGTCATAAAGCCTTCCTCTGCTGCCCCAGCTAGAACAAAGAGTTGACGAGCATCGTCCTATTAAAAAGGAAAGGAAAAATTGTGAAGAATTCAGGTAAACTTAATGAGAATCTGCTATTCAAAAATTTTACACTATCATAATGGCAATAAGGCTGTTATATTGCTTTTTGTTGCAAACTGACTTTGGAAGATGACAAATCATTCCACATAAACCAAATTAAACAAACTTTTAATGTGCTACAAGTAGGGTTGATGTTGTTTTAAATGGCATTTCCAATAGGCAATGTCCAACGAAAGTCCTTTCTAGCAGAACCTGAGATAACTCTTCACATATACATTTTAGTAAGTGACTGTTTCTTGTAGATACATTTTTTAAAATTCATTGACTAGAACATGTACTTGTATATTCAAGCAGCTAGAACTGCTCATAAAGAGTTGCCCTAGTATTAGGGTGACCATATAGAAATGAGGACAGGGCTCCTTTAACAGTTGTATAGAAAAGGGAATTTCAGCAGGTGTCATTTGTATGCATGCAGTACCCGGTGAAATTCCCTCTTCATCACAACACTTTAAGCTGCAGGAGCCCTGCCCTCTTTTATATCTTGTCACTCTAGTATAGCTCTTGAAGCTTTAACAGTTGTGACGAAGAGGGAATCTCACCGGGTGCTGCCTGTATACAAATGACACCTGCGGAACTCCTTTTTCTATACAATTGTTAAAGATACAGGAACCCTGTCCTCCTTTCCATATGGTCATCCTTCCTAATATATGTTGCATGGTATATATATTCAGCGCAGACTTCTGAAGTTTCTTTTTTCCTTAGTCACTGGTCCTGTTCTGATGGTATCCATTATCCCTGAGCAACATGCAGTCCACAGGACACATGCAGCCCCTACAGTCACCCAGTGCAGTCCCCACCACCTCCTGAAATTCAGCAAGATGACTCCCAAAAATGTAAATAAAACTTGGAAAAGTGGCCGCTGAGCTCCTATGGAGCACTAATGTTTCAAATTAGCTTGCAAACAAGCTAAATTTGATTCTTTTGGTGCTTCATAGCAACTCTGGATACCATTTCATTTTTAAAAAAATTCTTCTATTTTCAGCACCCATGGGATGGGGGCATGAGTGACCTAGGGGTGAAAATGACCCCCAGACCTACTGAAGTTTCCCACCCCTGCCTTAAGTCGAAGGAAAGATTAGAAATGAGCCTTTGCCTCTCACCTCTTGCTTATCAATATAAGCAGAGGTGAATAACTGAGAATCCCACAGATAGTACAATAAAAAATCTGTTCTAAGCCTGGGATAGTAAGCTCTATAAGCTATCGCATAAGGTTGATGAGGATCCTGCTTCCTTCTACCGCAGTATTTTCTGATCAATTTTTCACGTCTCCCTTCACCAACAGAAGCAAATCCGTATACCCTTCAAAATCCACATTTTATTTATTTATTTATTGCATTTTTATACTGCCCAATAGCCGAAGCGCTCTGGGCGGTTCACTTGTCTCACCCCACAATCCCAGGACACTGGTACTTTTATATAAGAATTACACCTGTGCATTCATATGAAAGAGATAGTACAATGAAGCTAGTACAGTTTTGGAAACAGGGTGCCACCATTTCATACGGGTTGACTTTTAAGGTATGCAGGGGAGACATATTAGAATTGTTCCCCATCTTGAACTGAATCAAAGTTTTTAAATTCATTTATTTAACTTTTTCACCCATGCCAGGATTTTGGATATGGAAACTAGTCTTAGTTTGTATAGTGCTTCTTTGTTGCTGAATCAGAAATTAATTGGGGGGAAATGTGAGAAAAGGGGGGGGGAGAATATATCTGTAATAACGAAGTTCATAAATTCTTGTAAATGGATTTCAGAACTAAGTACAGCATTTAAGGTGAACATTAAGTAAGGAATTTCATCAATACTTACCGCCCTGATGGAATCCCCAAAATCTATTTTCAACCTCCCCATCGCTCTAATGATAGCAATAATAGACTGAATTGTATTACTGTACACAACGGCTTTGTACTGTTTACATTCTTCTTCCGAATAACCAGCTTCATGGATAATCCTAGAAAGAAAAACAGCTTTTTGTTTAACTATGTCACCCATTAACATTATTCACTTTATCTTATCAGTCTTAAAACAGACTTACTTCATTTGTTTGACAATTGTGCTTTTTCCTGATTCTCCAGCTCCTAAAAAAACCACAAACATCCATTGTTAATGAAAGCCTGCTTCTTATTCCACTTTTTTTAAAAAAAAAACACACCATATAATATACATGAACTATTTTGCTTAGAGATTCTGTAAACAAAAGAGAAGGCGATCCAATTTCCTTTAAAAACAGTTTGTCTGCCACTACTGATCTTCCCTTGCAACACAGAGACACAGGGAATTGCAGGGTATATTCTAGAACAATGGAGACCAGACTTCAGGCTTGTGTGGCCCTCTTTGTTTTTCTACTACAAGCCCTAGGACCGACTGGAACGGGATGTAAATAGTGGCTCAGGAGGCAGAACCAATTAACAGTCTAATTTAGAACTATAAAATTGTTATTGTTTAACAACAGAGTGTTGGAGAGCCTTACTGATTACCTACAAATCACCCAGATATCAACCAGTACATATCAATAATAATAATAAAAAAATTCTATACATTTTGGCAGTTTCAATTGCTTACATTAACAATTTCCTCATTTGGAAAAAAAAAATAAGGGGGAACAAAATGTTACAGTGTATCTAATGTTACTATTGTTCTCCTCCAGTACACATAAGTTGTAAGGGGCTCAAACAAGGTAATTCATTCCCTGCACCAAACCAATTTTCTGTTTTTCTTTCCAATTGTCACTCAACATTCCATGGCTCCTAGAGACCTCCGAATAAGCTTACTGCACTGTTCGGAAGGGGGGTTGCCACAACACAGGCTCTTTACAACAGGCCTGTCTGCGGACACTCCCTGCTCAAGCTAAGCGCCACCACTTTATGAGCCTGAGGTGAGGGACAAACACCACCTTTCTACAAACTATGTGGAGAAAGGGGTTAAACAGGAATAATTTCAGGAATAAAATAATGCGCTGTGAATTATATGTGCTGATGGTGAATTAATGACAGAATGGGTGTTATATGTATATAACTGCAGATGATAAATGCCAAGGAGACACGTGGGATTTTTGTGGTAGTAAAACAAACTGAATAAAAAATTATTTCAATGTTCACAAACTTTGTTTCATAATAAAACTTTTCAGACCCTTGTTAAAATCTCTCATCCAATCCTTTCTCTCTTCTCATACACGCTTTCCTTTCTCTCACACATTCACTCTTGAACTTTCTTTATTATCAGTTTTGATTAATATACACCAACTATCTGCACACTACACTCAAAAGACAACCCTCTTTACCCTGATCCTCTAATTCTCCCTCCTACAAAGTACTCCAAACCCCCCCCATCACCTCAGTCATTCCCTTATATATCCTCCTCCCCCCTCCTAAGATATTCAATCTCCACCCACTCAGATCAACATTCTAAACACAATAGACTTACAAATTCTAGACATACATTAGGGAACTGACTTGTGGGGTGTAACGCCACAGGGGTCCGTACGTTGGGGTTAATCTTTTATTTCCCACAATGCTTGGGATTCAACCGAGCCTACCAATACCTGCCTCTTGTTATTCCCTGGATCTTTTGGTGCCAAGAGTGAGCACTCAATGACCTGAGTTTGTTGTTAGAGGAAACAAGCTCTTATATTAAGATAATGACATTAAGCCTACACATGCAAAAACTGAATTGCTAATGAAATACATCCTGAATCTACTTCCCCACCCCCTTGCTTGACATTAAAATTTAGCAACTGTTTTCTTTCACACTTACACTGTAGGCTGATTAGTTTACAATATCTCTCAGAAGGAATTAGTCTCAATATTTCAACCTGGCTGCTAACCAGGAAATTAATCTCTTTATTCAGCCACAAACTTACTTCAAATACCAAAGATTTAAGACAAAATAAAAAGTGTATATTGTAGGGTGACCCTATGAAAAGGAGGACAGGGCTCCTGTATCTTTAACAGTTGCATAGAAAAGGGAATTTCAGCAGGTGTCATTTGTATATATGGGGAACCTGGTGAAATTCCCTCTTCATCACCACAATTAAAGCTGCAGGTGCCCTGCCCTCTTTTAAATCTGGTCACTCTAGTATAGCTCCTGCAGCTTTAACTGCTGTGATGAAGAGGGAATTTCACCAGGTTCTCCATATATACAAATGACACCTGCTGAAATTCCCTTTTCTATGCAACTATAAAAGGAGCCCTGTCCTCCTTTTCATATGGTCACCCTATATAGTCTCATTATACCAGTGGCATTTCTTGGGGTATCTGGCTGGAGGTAACATAGAAGATGTTGAGGAAAATAAGCTATTGGCAGTTCCCAGTTGCTATAATCCTAGCAACAAATGCTTGCACAGACATAGAAGAATAGTATTTTGTCACTGTCTTCATGTGGACATGCCCACAGTCCTGTTTCAAAATACATGGAAGTTATCAGACAGAAGTATTTCAGTAACTGATTTTTCAATACACAATGAAATTAATGAATTGTAAAATTATAGATTTAATTAAAAAAAGTTCTGAGATGTCATGATATTGGACAAAAAAAGCTAAAAATATTACTATACAGGAAGAACACTACCATAATTTCAGTTATACTCCCTTCTGATGACAATAGGCTAGAGATGAAATTGTATAGAATAGAAGCAAAGTATAAGTTAGTAAGGCAAGAAAAATAAAGTAGTAATTCCAACTGAGGTGCCTAGGGCAAAATACAGGGTAAACATCTAAACAAATTGTAGAAATATCTTTACCAAGGATCCAGAATATTGTAATTTACTCTCTGTAGCTGTAGAAATTGTAATATGTATTCATGGGAAAACTGTAATATTTACAGGAACCTTGTATCTGGAACTGGACTAGTATCAGCAATGATGTATTTAGCCTAATACCCTGTCCAAATACAGAAGAAAGAGGGAGTTGTACCTGCTGGGCATTTCCCTGAACTGCTCATGTTCAACAAATTTCATGAAAAAGGCCTCTATATGACTGGGAACCCCAATCACAAAGAATTACGTAGAGTTGTGTGTGCACAGGGCCCTTTTCATGCATTCTCTCCAATGTATGTACATTTAGAGATTGGCTGGTGGGTGCGCTGACATTAGGGGTGTGGCCAACATTTATAGAAAATGGCTTCAAATTTTCATACATTTCTGAATATAGTTTTCCTCCATTTCTTACCAGAGTAGAGATAAAACTACTGCACTATATTAGCAAGGCAAGATTACAGTGTGATATTTAGTAATGTAATTAAGAACATTAGCAACATATAATTGTGGGATTTGTAGATGAGTTGCAATAGAAAGTAGCAGAAAGAAATTCATTTTCTGTGCAAATATCTAGGGTATTACTAGAGACAAAATTAGCACAAGCTTTTGGGCATGCATGTATTCAGTAAGACTACTGATTACAATGAATTTTGAGTTTTGCTAGTTATTAAAGGTGCAGGAGTTCTAGAGAAAAAGTATTGTTAAAATGTAGAAGTCTGTATTATCTTTTAAAATGCACTTGATTTTATATTAGTCCAAAACAATGATGCTAAACTACATTGTTGGTGAAGACGATCCTCTCTTAACCAAGGATGTTTTAGACTGCAACTTCCCTAAGCCAAACCCAGCATGACCAATAGTAAAAGATTATGGGAATAGTTGTCCAAAATATCTGGATGGCTACCCCTGCTCTAAATCATTGGAGAACTGGAAACACGTTTCGGAGTCACACTAGGCTCCATAGTTTGCCTTCAAACAAAAATCAGAAAAATACTTTAAACTATGGTTTCCAATTCTATCTGTATATCATCCACCACCACCCAAAACAGTATTTTTCACCTTGCTTCTGTCTTCAACCTTTCTGCACAAAGCTGAGAAGTCTGAAGGGGACTTCTATTTATGGTCACTTGAAAGCAAGTAGAAACATAAACATTTCATTTCATTTATTATAGTTCTATACATTCCCACAGCCACATCTCTCTGGGCAGTTCACAAAAATTGCATGGCGGATTCTACAAGACAACCCAAAAGGAAGCCCCTACAGGCCTTCCCCCTCAACACAGTAAAGTCAATGACAACGCAGATGGAAGCAGAGACACTGAGGGCAGGGCTTGCTTATGCATCACCTCTTTACTTTCAACCTGCACGTAAGCAGGCTAACCATCTGCACAGTGCTATTGCTGTATTTTGAATGATTTTACCTTGTTTTAATGCTTTGCAAAGCTGCTCTGGAAAAAATTTTGAAGGATGGGATATAAATCCCAAAATAAATATATAAAATGTCCTTTATTTGATCCAGTACAAGTTCTTACATTCTTTTGAAAAAATAACAACCCTTCAAGTACAGAGGTCTGTTTCCAGCAGTGGGCATCCAGATGCCTCTGGAATGTCACAAGTAGCTTGTGAAGGTGAATGATGTCCCTAGTTTGTCACCATTATACAAATACAGTGGTTTGTGCAAACCATAGTTTCCCCAATTCAAGTGTCATGATGAAGAACAACTTGCTCAAATTAAAAGCGAAGGGAAGAAATCAGAATCCACGAAGAGTGGAAGGAATATGTAAGCCTGAGGCTTGCTTCCAAACTTCCAAAACTTTTCTATATGCTGCAATAGAAAAGCCACCTCTGGATACGTTGGAATATATTATTGTATTTCCTTTTCCCCCCAGAGAAGACTACAGATCAATAGAAGACTGCTTTTCTGGATTAGAATCCTTATTATCAAACAGCCCCAAGGCCAACTACAGTTCCTTCTCCCACCTCTCCCTCTGGAGCAAAGATTCTGGAAGTTGAATTATATCAACGTCAGAAGCCACTGCCCCCACTTTACACATACCAACATATCCCTAATTATATTGTAGCTCTTTATGGATTCTAATTATAAGACACTTTGGGAACAAAATTATTTAAATAAATCTTAATTAGCTTTCTACCAAGATGCCCCAAGAGGCAGCTGATGCAATCACATTTCAGGAAACAAAGGTATCCCTGGAATGCTGTCTCACACATGCTGTCCTTTTAACTCCTGTAGATTTCCTTCCCCAAACATACAATGTTAAGTGCTTAGCAAATGGCAATAATTAAGTACTATTTCCTTTCCTTATCACATCTGTCCCCAGGTATTAACACACACCTTTAAAGACACACTTGAAAACCCCAGTTTTATACTGGCTTCTCAACATTTGCACATGACATTAAGCAATATCATGCACCCAGGGCCTGCCTTCAAGCCACACTGATTGACTGAGAAAGGCTATTCTGCTGGTGTAGGGCCTCCCTTGCCTGTTTGGTGCAGAGGAAATTATTCACAATTAAAGTTGAACTTCTTCGAACTTTCAAATCTACACTGCTCAAGTTTCAGTTTAAAACAAAAACGAGCAAAATCTGTCTCATAGATCACAAGTAATAAGCCTTACCCTACCATATTCTTATATAAGATCTCTCTTTAGGATTTTCCCCTAGTATTAATCTGGCAGTTTTTTTACAGCCTCGACTTATCCTCAGACCCAACAACTGACTGTAGTTTCTGATACAGACCACCCTATTCTGAATTCCAAGTTCTCTGTCCTATGATCCACCACTAACACAAAATAAACCACCCCAACACCCATGCACACTTTCATACTAGGAGCCTACAATGATCAAAGATCACGTGAGCATTCTCCAACTCCTTTTTAAGACCTTTGGCATTTTAGTAACCCACACATTTCCATAGAATGTCATCATTGTTTTCTGTATATGTACCCTCAATAGAGCTTTGTCAACAAGCTTCAGAGTTGATCCTCCTTAGGTCATATTCAATGAATTGGCTTTGTGAATAGAATATAATGTCCGTGTGTTCCTTAATTAAATCAAGATATACATAGTTGACTTAAGAAATAAGACAAGTTGTACACTTGACTGAAAAAAAAAAGTATTTTCAGTTTTAATTATTTAATTGTACTTGTCTTCCTGTTCAACACAATTTTAACTACTCATATTGTTACCTGGAAACCAGCTTACATTTCTAGTGAAGACATTCTGCTTTTCAGAATACTGAAGATAAACATATGCTCCTATTTAATGGCAAAGAACTGCAACTCAGAAAAATATATACGAAATATCAGCTCTTTCAAGTGGTACTTAAACTACTCAAACCAGGATTCTGTAATCATGTATGTTAAAACAGGAAGTAACACCCAAGACCTTCACACCTCAAAAGAAGTGCTATTAGAGAGGATGGAGGGCTCCTCCTGTGACTATATATAGTTTAATATTTTGAACTTAATATAAAGATCACATGAGATGCATTCAGCTTTCCCAAATATAATAGATTGTACAGTTGTTTTAAAACTGTGGTAAACAAAATGTTAGGAATATAGGAAGCTCCCATTGGACCATCTAGCCCAATATCGTTGATACTGAATTTATTATACGAAATAAGGTGTATCTCTGGTAATGTAATAACATAAAATTTAACAAAAATGTACAACACATTTTAGTGACATTTCAAATTGGATCTCACACTTATTTGTCTACCACAGTGCAAAGAAACAATAGCAAAATTTTCTTCATCTGTGAGAAAATGTTCATAGACGGCCCTATCATCAATGTTTCAAACAGTTGATTTTAAATTTAGAAGTCATACAGTACTTTCTTAACATTATATTAGGATGCAATCCTATGATCACTAGACACTGTCTAGAAAGCTGTAGGATTGTTCCCTGCCCCCTCCCTCTCATAGCCGCCATGGTTCTCGCCGGCCTCAATGCTTGGAAATGGAATGTGGAAAGGGCGGAAATGAGGCGGTCCCAGGAGCAGGGAAGGGAGGAAACTAAGGCCTTAGCTAGACCTAAGGTTTATCCCGGGATCGTCCCGGGGTCATCCCTGTTCATGTAAATGACACATAGGATATCCCGGGAGCAGGCAGGGACGATCCCAGGATAAACCTTAGGTATAGCTAAGGCCTTAGAAACAGCTTTACACAGCTTCCCATATGCCGTGCTGCCTCCACTCCCTCCCACTCTGATTGGTCAGGCAAAATCACTCATCTAGCCATAAACACAAGGGTGCCCAGAGCACGGAGAAGAGGATCTCCTCCTTGCTCCAACCGCTCTGCACTGGATAGTTGTCAGCCTCCGATTTTGAAGACTGACAACTATTTTCACAGGATTGTGCCCTTAAAATCCTGTTTTAAAAAATTAGTTTCTATGGGAGTTAATCAAAGCCAGACCAAACAGGGCTCTTTTACAGATGCTGAAGCATGAGCTTTTGACAGATGTCCAAAGCTTGTAAAAGGATACACACTTGATCTGGTTTTTTTGACTGGGCAGGAGGAGGAAAATCTGAAAGTGGGGGAATTAACTAGGGGTGTGCACAGACCCCCCGCTCCGCCCCGCCGGCCGATCCGAAAATTTCGGATTGGCCCGCTCCGCTCCGCCCATACTCCGCTCCTCTTCGCCGCGGAGCTCCAGCTCCGAATCAGAGCTCCGCAGTGGAGGGGAGTGGTGCCAGGTAAGGCCGGGAGAGGAGGGCGGGGGGGTTACCGGGCCCTGCCGCCCATGCAGCGACGGCGGCAGAGCCCAGTAAGGGACCAAGGGGGAGGGGGGCCTTACCTGCTTCCGTCCACGGTCCGTTGGCTTCTTCAATTGAGCCCGCGGTTCAGCCAGGAAGTCTGGGCCGCAAGTGCGGCCTAGACTTCCTGGTTGAACCGCAGGCTCAATTGAAGAAGCCGAGGGACCGCGGACGGAGGCAGATAAGGGAGAGGAGGGGGGGTTTACCGGGCCCTGCCACTGTCGCCGCATGGGCGACAGCGACAGCGGCAGGGCCCGGTAAACCCCACTTACCTTTCCGGCGGAGCTCCGGATCGAGGTGAAGGATCCGCCTTCACCTCGATCCTCTTCGCCACGCTCCGCCGGCCCCCCAATCCTCTTCGCCTCCACCTTAAGGGGAGGCGAAGCACCCCGCTCCGCTTCTAATTCACCGGTCCGATTAGAAGCGGAGCACATCCCTAGAATTAACATCTACCCCCTTGTTATGGTCAGTTCACTTTCTATTGAGGTTTACTCTTGGAGGCCTTTCCCTTCTGCAAGGGTGGGGGACCTATTAAAATGGTCCGCCCCCAGAAGCTAACGGACTCAAATGGATTCCAGAGGGCTCTTGAGGATTTTCCTGCTGGTATGGCTGGGATGACACCCAACTCCACCTCTCCTTTTCATAAAACCCTCACCCAGTCCATTACTGTGTCCAGACAGTGGCTGTTCTGAACCAATGCCTGGGCACAGTAATGGACTGGATGAGGGTGTGACAAAATGATAATTTATGTTATTGTTTATGAGTATATGTTTAAGTGTTTGGTTCAGGTCTGGATTTGCTATGGCCAATTCTTTTATTTTCAGGAAATAGTAAGTAAGTGGGAGGGGGAGTTAGAATGGTGAACAGTATGAATGGTGTTGTCTGATTGGTTGGTTGATTTGAATGGAGAGAGGAGGGGGAGTGAGAGACAGTTAAGGAGTTTTTGGCAGTTAGAGTTAGTCAGTCAGGGAATTAGTGAGAGTAGGAGTGAGTGAGGTTTAGTAGAGGCTTGTTTCAGGATAGTATTAAGTGGTGTTATAGCATTTTGAGGTGGTTCTCTGTGAGCAACTGCCAAAAGAAGTGAAGCAGGTGGCTACTAGGAGGAGGGCCTTTTCTTCTGTGGCACCCTGGCAGTGGAATGAGCTCCCTAAAGAGGTTTGTCTGGCACCTTATGTTATACTCCTTTCGATGCCAGGTGAAGACCTTTTTAATTTCCCAGTATTTTAAGTTTCTCATCTTAGTCTTTTAACGTTGCTGTTTTAAATCTGTATTTTAAAACTGTTTAATCTCTGCATTGGTACTTGGTTTTATCCTGGTTCTGCTTTTATATTGTACTTTTATATTGTGTTTTTATATTGTTGTTTGTTTTATACTTTAAATTGTATTTGATGATTTCAACTTTTGTGAACTTCGGCTATTGGGTGGTATAGAAATGCAATAAAGAAAGAAAGAAAGAAGAGGGAATTGTGATACAAATTATAATATGTACAGAATTTCAGAAATCATTTATTACAGTAATAAAGCATAATAATATCTTTTCAAGTGGTAGCCTTACTTAAAATATAAGTAGAAGAAAATGCTGATGGCCATTTTCAGAATAAACAGGGAAATTAAAACTCAATACTAAATTAGCACTAAATAGTAACTTGACTGACAAACACCTCAGTGACCAATAGAACATGCATACCTAGCAGTGTCTGTCCAAGTCTTAGCAATACTTTGCCTTTTCCTGCATCATATGTATTCAGTTTAACTTCACAAGTGTGCAAAAGAATTACATTTCAACTGAATCTCACACGGAAGCCATATTTTTTTAAAATGTCCCACAACGAACATGAAAACCAGAACAGAAAACTACATTAGAAAGTTTAAGAATCAGTTCATTGCAATCACATCTCTCACTGTCAATCCTAGCAGATCCTAAACTTTGCAGTACGAGTTCTGCAGATGAGACAGGCCAACAGCAATTCATTCTGTTTTAGGAAGATTAAAGAAAATGCTCAAAGATCTGGCACCTATAGGGGGAAATTGTTACTTCCATTTTAAAAATAAATACATCCAAATTGGAGGCAGAGTTAACAGATCAGCTTCAACTATACATATAAAGTGTCCAAGGGGTTGGACTACATGACCTCAAAGCTTCATTCCCAGCTCTAAAATTCTGTTCCACTGAAACAAGTAAGACTCACTCCCAGGTAAGGCTATGAATCTCATGCACTGACACACAAGAATGACACTCATCAAGAGAAACGAGACTTCATTCTCCTTAAACATGACGATCAGGCAACAATCCTACACACACTTACCTAAGGGAAGGAGTATGGCTCGGCAGTAAAGTACATACGTTAGATGCAAAACATGCTAGGTTCAGGTAGGATTGGAAAAAATCCTGTCTGAAACCCTTGAAAGTCGCTCCCAAACAGTGCAAAATGCACTGAACTGGATGGACCAATGCTCTGACTCAGCAGGTCTGTTTACACACCACACTAACCCACATTCAGTTGGTGAGTGTGAGTTACTGTTGAGTCGTGGATTAGTGTGTTGTCTGAACCCAGGACATTTTCTACAGGGTGGATTGTTAGCAATGGAGTGTGGCTTGTTGACCACCCTGAGCAACCTAACAACAAACTATGAGTTCTCAAGGTGGCTTGCTCGAGAAAAATAAGCCACATTGCATCATTAACAAGCCACCCTGTGGAAAATGTCCTTGGTTCAGACAACACGCTAACCCACGGTTTAACAAACAACCCACAGTTCAACAACCACCCATACTCAAGCACTGAGTATGCAAACCGAGACAGTATTAGGCAGTTTCCTATGTACTTGGCTGTAAGTCCCACTAAAGTCAGTGGGATCTGAGTAAATATATATTCAGTCAGGCTATAATGGCCTCATTAGCCTTGACAATTTTCCTATACAGATACCACTTCAGCACAGGATGAAATATTTGGTTGTAATGCATAGGATAACCAGATTTATTTGTCTCACGTGATTGAGTTTGTACTTTTTTCAACAGTACAGAAACAATATCATCATAGGAAAGGTATTATGTGTGAAGTAGCCCTGAAGTGCAGCAACAGATATCTATGAAAAACAAAGCACTTATGACATTATTGTGTGGCACAAGCTTTCACAAGCAACAATTTAATGTATCAAATTCAAAGTGGAACTGAGAATGGTGGAGATCTATGAATTCTTGGGGGTTGGGGATATTTAGGGTCTGCTTCCACTACAACATGGTTTTTAAACATGTTGTAAATTCGTGTTATTTTCCAGATGTGCCACATCTGCACAGATTTTCCCCTTTAACCTTTACACAAATTCCATACAACATATGTGGGCCTGTTTTGGGTGTGTGGTGTGTTTCAAATGTAAACATTGCAATCCTGAGCGATTTCTTATCATGGCATCACTTACCCAAATATTGTAACAAATTTACAGCCCAAGCTTATGCACATTCCTGTAATATTCCTCAACAATAAATCCCACTGAGCTGAGTTAACTGCAGCATTAATACTATCAGTGCTTCATCTATGCAGCTGTGTAGTTGTGCTTCTGCCATCAACAGAAACAGACCAGTGCACATGACCATTCAGGGCAGGCAGACAATGGGGCCCAAATGACATACTGCAGTAAGGGGGGAAAATATGGTACTTAAGAATATGGCCTGGTTCACATGAAAATTCATTTACCACTGTCCTCACACCAAAGATCATTCAACACAGATTAATAATCTCTTAAAGACACTTTTTAAACAACATCCCTATCTTAATTGGGGTGTTGAAAAGGTAGATTCCATATCCTTTCAACATAAGCTTATGACTGAAACGCAGAGCTTTATAATAATAATTATAATAATGAAGTGAATTGTGAGGGCGGAAGTAAAAGGTTGGAAGTTGAGCATAAGGGTGCGATCTTATGGACCTGGAGTTAAAAACCCTCTGAGTTCTGCAGAGGAGTGGGTGTGCACACAGTTGGCTAGCAAAACTCTTGATGATCAGATCCTATACACTTCAGTACTGTAGCTTATGTTTTTTGTGCCATCGATACTGCAATGGAAAAGAAATGGGGCGGGGGAAGAAGCAGAGGGAATGAAAGACGATCTAAAGACATCCACAGCGCCCAGTATCTCCTTACCCAAGAGAAGCAGCTTGACTTCCCTTGCAGCTTTCTCTCCATCCTCCTTCAGGTTCCTGTCGATCATTTTACTCCGCTCCACCGCCGCCTTGTCCTCTGCGCTGAGGGTGCAGCCCATCTTGGAGGGTCTGGGGTTAAGGAAAGGGAACTTCAAAAATTAACAGAGAGGGGAAGAAGTAGCAGACCTTCCTTTGTTTCTCCGAAATATTTCGATAACTTAAAAAAAAAAAAAGTGGTATTGGTGAGGAAAGAATGACCCACTTGGGGGGGGGGGAGAAGAAGGAGGGGTAAAAAGTGTTTAATGGTCAGTAGTCCAAGGATTGAACAAGTCCGAAGGTCCAGGCGCAATAATGGGGTTAAATCCCACAAATACACTGGAATGGATATCCCCGGAAAGGGGGGGACCACCGTTGGCCCCCAACGTCCCACCCTGGGCCGTCTTCCTTCCTTCGTCTCTCTTCAACTTTCTGTTCAATGGGTCTTGTGCCTCAGTTTCCTCAAGCTGGGGCGACGCTGTTGCTCTTTGCGTTCAGCCAAAAGGGCTCCACAGGCGGCGGCGGCGGCGCCTCAGTTCCCCTCAACGCAACAACAACAGTAACAGCAGCAGCAGCAGCAGCGCCTCGCTCGCGTGCGCGCGCGACACCACCCGACACCTCCTTCCCCAGACGAACCGTGGAGTCTCGCTCGGCGGCGCGTGCACTCGCGCGCGCCTTCTATCAATCCCGTGCAAAAGGTTCTCGCTCGCTCTGGCTCAAGGGCGCATGTGCAAAAGAGAAAGGGGGTGGTGGAATAGTTAACGTTTACGGAGGAGGAGGAACGCGGATGAAAATGCTCAAGGGCGGTGACCATTACTTCACTTCCACTCGGTCCTGCTTCTCCCCCCCCCGTCCCTCCCTCATCACAAGCGACGCCCGCGTGACCTCAGCACGCGCATTATTTAAACCCATCAATAAATCAGCAGGGCCAGGGGACGTCAACGGTTCTTTGGTATTGGATGGGACCATTTTAAATGGCTCGGGAGAAGGCGAGGAGGGAGAGAGGGAGGAGGAGGAGAGAAAAGAAAAGAAAAGAAAAGAAAAGAGAAAACACTGGAGAGTGTTCGTGGTGACGTCTCCTGACAGGACAGCCATCATCTCTCTGTAGACAGCAGGACCATGACAATGGACGGCAAAAAGACGCTCATAAACCAGTGTGCTGTAGTGGCTAAAAGTGTTGGGCTGGGAGTCGGGAGATCTGGGTTCTAGTCTCCACTCGGCCATGGAAACGCACTGAGTGACTTTGGGCCAGTCACATATACTCCCAGCCCAACCTACCTCACAGGGTTGTTGTTGTTGTGAGGATAAAATGGAGAGGACGAGGATTATGTACGCCGACTTGGGTTCCTTGGAGGAAAAAAAAATGGTGGGATATAAATGCAATAATAAATAAATAAAATAAACCTTCCTACATGGAAGTGGGATCAAATAAGGGGGGACGGTGTAAAAGCCGGAACGGAACAGGCCGGAACGACCCCATTATATTAAAAAACCATACCAAAAACAGTGGAATGTGTTAGCAACACTTGGGAACAATATTTTAGGACTAAAACCATGCCAATATTATATCACTATTAACCCCAGAACTCCCAAAACAACGTCCGGAACAGAATGGGATGGCCAGAATGGCCACTACTGAACGAGCGATATCAACCAAACTCACCAGTCATGCATAACTCCATGGCAGGGATGCAATAAGCCACAAAAGGTGCAAAGAAACTGCGTTCCGATAACCGTTCCGCGCACAGCGCATATTGCGCAAAACGGGCCGTAATGGCAGCTTTCCAATGAGGTAAGTCAACCAAACTCATCAGATGCACATAACTAGGTGGGACAAATATAGAAAGCTCCAAAAGTTGCCCCGAAACCACGTTCAGATACCCGTTCCGGGCAAATGTCTGTGTTGCGCAAAATGGGCCGTAACAGCAGCTTCCCAATGAGGAAAGTCAACCAAACTCACCAGATGCACATAACTAGGTGGGACAAATATAGAAAGCTCCAAAAGTTGCCCCGAAACCACGTTCAGATACCCATTCCGGGCAAAAAGCTCCAAAAATTGCAGTGTTTTTGCCCGAAACGGGTATCTGATATGTGGTTTCGGGGCAACTTTTGGAGCTTATTACATCAGGCTCACCTAGTAATGTGTGTCTGGTGAGTTTGGTTGACTCTCCTCATTGGGAAGTTGCCGTTACGGCCCTTTTGCACAATATGTGTTTTTGCCCGGAACGGGTTCCTGAACGTGGTTTCGGGGCAACTTTTGGAGCTTATTACGTCAGGCCCACCTAGTATTGTGTGTCTGGTGAGTTTGGTTGACTCACCTCATTGGGAAGTTGCCGTTATGGCCCATTTTGCGCAACAGGCGTTTCTGCCCGGAACGGGTACCTGAACGTGGTTTTGGGGCAACTTTTGGAGCTTTCTTTATTTGTCCCACCTTGTCATGTGCATCTGGTGAGTTTGGTTCACTTATCTCATTGGGAAGCTGCTGTTACAGCCCTTTTCCACAATACGCGTTTTTGCCCAGAATGGGTACCTGAACGTGGTTTTGGGGCAACTTTTGGAGCTTATTACATCAGGCTCACCTAGTAATGTGTGTCTGGTGAGTTTGATTAACATACTTCACTTGGAAGCTGCTGTCCCTGTCCGTTTTGCGCAATATGCGCTGTGCGCGGAACGGTTATCGGAACGCAGTTTCTTTGCACCTTTTGTGGCTTATTGCATCCCTGCCATGGAGTTATGCATGACTCTTGAGTTTGGTTGATATCGCTTGTTCAGTAGTGGCCGTTCCGGCCATCCCATTCTGTTCCGGATGTTGTTTTGGGAGTTCTGGGGTTAATAGAGATATTATATTGGCATGGTTTTATTCCTAAAATATTGTTCCCAAGTGTTGCTAACACATTCCACTGTTTTTGGTATGGTTTTTTAATATAATGGGGTCGTTCCGGCCTGTTCCGTTCCGTTCCGGCTTTTACACCGTCCCAAATAAGGGCTTGGAGACGGCCGCCCTTTTTCCGTACCCAATACTGAAGAGGGGATAATAGAGGATTTCCTACCTAATGTTCACTTGGTGCTCTGCAAATAAAGGTTTTAGAAAGCCCCCCTGCCAATGGCTTTCATTCTAACTAAAGGTGATTTCAGGCTGCAATCCGATGTCCGCTTGCCTGGGAGGATGCCTCATTGAACTCAACGGGTCTTCACTTCGTTATACGTGGCTAGATACGCTCTGTGTCTCGCTCTGAATTTCCAGCTCATTTAAGGCAGCAGCAGCAACTGACCTGGGAGTAAAGCACACTGAACTAATGGGGACTTACTTCTGGCTGCCATACCAGGAGTTGTAGGGCTGAACAGGCCGGAACAACCCCTTTATATTAATAATAATAAAAAAAAACTATACCAAAAACAGTGGCATGTGTTAGCAACACTCGGGAACAATATTTTAGGACTAAAACCATTGCAATATTATATCACTATTAACCCCAGAACTCCCAAAACAACATCTGGAACAGAATGGGACGGCTGGAACCACCACTTCTGAACAAACGATATCAACCAAACTCACCAGTCACACATAACTCCATGGCAGGGATGCAATAAGCCACAAAACGTCCAAAGAAATTGTGTTCCGATACCCATTCCGCGCATAGCACATATTGAGCAAAACGGGCCGGAACAGCAGCTTCCAAGTGAGGTAAGTTAACCAAACTCACTAGTCACACATTACTATGTGAGCCTGATACAATAAGCTCCAAATATTGCACCAAAACCACATTCTGATACCCATTCCAGGCCAAAGTCCATATTGCGCAAAATGGGACGGAACGGTAGCTTCCAAGTGAGGTATTTATTTATTTATTTATTTATTTATCATACTTATACCCCGCTCCTCAGCCAAAAAAGGCTCTCGGAGCGGCTTACATTTAGCAAAAAAGACAGTCCCTGCCCTCAGGCTTACAATCTAATAAAGACATGACACACAAGGAAAAGGAGTCAAGGAGGGAGGGAGGGAGGAGAGAGAAAGAAAGAAAGAAAGAGAGAGAGAGAGAGAGAGAGTGAGTCCAGCAGGAGCAGGCCCCGATGTTACTTCTGCCTGCTCCTGTCCCCTCAGTCCTTCTTCTTCCCCACAGGGCCAAGATGGCAGTTTGCCCTGTGTGGGGGGGGGGGGAAGAGTCCAGCAGGAGCAGGCCCCGATGTTACTTCTGCCTGCTCCTGTCCCCTCGGTCCTTCTTCTTCCCCACAGGGCCAAGATGGCAGTTTGCCCTGTGGGGGGGGGGGGGGAAGAGTCCAGCAGGAGCAGGCCCCGATGTTACTTCTGCCTGCTCCTGTCCCCTCGGTCCTTCTTCTTCCCCACAGGGCCAAGATGGCAGTTTGCCCTGTGGGGGGGGGGGGGAAAGAGTCCAGCAGGAGCAGGCCCCGATGTTACTTCTGCCTGCTCCTGTCCCCTTGGTCCTTCAACTTACTTTGGTAAGTCAACCAAACTCACCAGACTCTCATTACTAGGTGGGGCAGATATAATAAGCTCCAACTCTTGCACCAAAACCATGTTCCGATACCCGTTCCAGGCCATAGTCTACATTTCACAAAAGCGCCGGAAGGCTACCTGCCATTTAATAGTTATATTGCATTGGTAATATACTAGGCTGGGCTGCATTTCCAAACTCCTTCTAGTAACTGTTTCACACTTCTTTTTTCCTCAATTGAAATTGGAGGAACAAGTCATTGTGACATGGAAAAAGATTTACTTTGCAGGTATCAAGAAAAAAGTCAAGTACATTAGCAAGAACAGAAAAGAGAAAAGGGAGCCATTCATCTCCCCTGTGAGAGAAGCTTACAACAGCTGGTATTGTTTAGCTTGGGGGAAAAGGAGGTTAAGGGGAGACATGATAGAAGTGTACAAAAATATGCTTGGTGTAGAGAGTGTGGATAGGGAGACATTTTCTCTCTCCCTCAGAATACTAGAACCCAGGATTATCCCATTAACCTGATTGGTTCCTTCTGGAACGCCTGAGGGATTTGGGAATTGGGGGCACTGTGCTGCAGTGGTTCCGGTCCTACCTCTCAGGTAGATTCCAGATGGTGATGCTTGGGGATAGTTGCTCCTCAAAAAAGGAGCTGTTGTATGGCGTACCACAATTTATATATTTATTATTTATTTTATTACATTTATATACCGCCCCACAACAATTAAAAATGGTAAACATTAAAAGTATACAAAATTTTAAAACCATCAAAAACATAAAAAACAGTATAAAAACAACAGTATCCATTTAAAAACAACAATTCTGGGGTCCATTAAAAACAAACTTAATGTTGTTAAATGCTGTTAAAATGCCTGGGAGAAGAGAAGGTGCCATCCTATCCCCAATGCTGTTTAACATCTACATGAAACCGCTGGGAGAGATCATCCGGAGACATGGGGCGGGGTGCTATCAGTATGCTGATGACACCCAAATATATTTCTCTATGCCTTCAATAACAGCATCAGCTAAGGATAGTGTGTCTCCTCTGAATGAATGCTTGGAGGCGGTGATGGGCTGGATGAGGAAAAACAAACTGAAGCTGAATCCAGACAAAACAGAGGTGCTTGCTGTCAAGGGCTCTGACCAAGGTTTGGAGGTGTATCAACCAGTTCTGGATGGGGCTACACTCCCTCTGAAAGACTGTGTTCACAGTTTGGGGGTGCTCCTGGATCCGTCGCTCCAAATGACAGCCCAGATAGATGCGATGGCCAGGAGTGCCTACTATCAGCTTCGGCTGATATGCCAGCTGCACCCCTTCTTAGAGTCAGAAGACCTAAAGACAGTAGTGCACGTGCTGGTAACCTCAAGGCTTGACTTCTGCAATGCGCTCTACATAGGGCTACCATTGTATCTAGTTCGGAAACTTCAACTAGTTCAAAATATGGCAGCCAGGTTAATCACCAGTACATCTAGGGGTGAGCATATTACCCCAACATTAAAATCACTCCACTGGCTGCCAATTAGTTTCCGGGCAAAGTACAAAGTGTTGGTCATTACCTTTAAAGCCCTAAATGGTTTGGGTCCAGGTTACCTGCGGGATCGCCTTCTCCCATATAGTCCGCCCCGCACACTCAGGTCCTCTGGGGTGAACTCTGGGGTCAGCTAAAACTAGGCTAACATCAGTTTCCCAGAGGACCTTTTCTTCTGTCACCCCCAGATTGTGGAATTGCCTGCCGGAGGAGATTCGTAAAATTAACTTTCTGTGTGATTTTAAGGCAGCCTTAAAGACTAGCCTTTTCTGGCAGGCCTATCAAGATCAATGTAAAATAAAGAATTTTTAAGATGTATTGATTCCTGTTCTAATGTTGTTCCCCGCCTCAATCCAAAGGGAGATGCGGGTAAGAAATAAATATATTATTATTATTATTATTATTCAGAGCAGATAAAAGGAAGTATTTCATCACAGAGCACAGTTAAACTATGGAACTCACTACCACAAGATGTAGTGATGGCCACCAATTCAGATGGCTTTATTTTTTATTTATTTTTTTTATTTATTTAAGGATTTTTATGCCGCCATTCAGCCAAAAAAGGCTCTCATGGAGGCTTACAAAAGTATTTCTTGACAGTCCCTGCCCACAGGCTTACAATCTAAAAGACATGACACAAAAGGAAAGGGGATTGGGAGGGAGAAGGAGGAGGGGGAAATGGAAAGCAAATTCAGGCACTACAATCTTAGTTGCAAAGTTCAGCAGTTACAGGTGACAGCAGGAGGGAGGGGGCTCTCAGCTGGAGCTAGGCCCAGGCATGGTGGAGAGGTGCCTGGCTGCTGCTTCCTCCCTCACTGGTGGCCTCTCCAGAGACAGTTGGTAGCAGGAGGGAGGGGGCTCTGAGCTGGAGCTGGACCCAGGCACGGTGGAGAGGTGCCTGGCTGCTGCTTCCTCCCTCACTGGTGGCCTCTCCAGAGACAGTTGGTAGCAGGAGGGAGGGGGCTCTGAGCTGGAGCTGGACCCAGGCACGGTGGAGAGGTGCCTGGCTGCTGCTTCCTCCCTCACTGGTGGCCTCTCCAGAGACAGTTGGTAGCAGGAGGGAGGGGGCTCTCAGCTGGAGCTGGACCCAGGCACGGTGGAGAGGTGCCCAGCCGCCCCCCCCCCTCACCGGCGGCCTCTGCAGAGACAGTTTAAAAGGGGGTTGGATGGATATTAGAACTGATGGCTATGTGCCACCTCCAGTATCAGATTTATACATCAGTTGTTGGGGAACATGTGTGACTGCTGTTGCACCATGTCCTGCTCTGTGGGTCTCTGGTCGACAGCTGGTTGGCCACTGTGTGAGCAGAGTACTGGACTAGATGGACCCTTGGTCTGATCCAGCATCAGGGCACTTCTTATGTTCTTAAGAGTGTCATCACCAGAACACATGATAGTGCAAATCAAAGATATAGCTATTTTATCCAAGAGGTCCAATATAGAAGGTAAAAATGGTCATGAGTCCAGAGAGTATGTGCCTTCAGACCATACTCTGGGGCCTACATGAGGACATTTTGGACCAGCACATACTGCCCCTCACAGCAGAATATTTCTGGTCTTTTCTCACCCTGAGATTGCACAAGTCCTGACATATTCTATGCAACAGTTACCCAATTATTCAAAAGAAGTGCAGTCCTTGGGGCAATCTATAGTGGCAAGCTCCAGTAATTTTAATAGGTTTTGTGTCAGCACAGCATTTTGAGAAGTGGGTGACCTATAATTAAACAATGTCAAAAAATATTAAATCTGTGTTGGAAATTCAAATTCTTGGCCTAATTTCCCCCCAAAAAAACTGGTACAAAAGCAAAGGTAATGAAGCCTAAAATACCCATCAGTTACCTCAGGCCACATAATCATCTGGGTGACACAGTTTGGTGTCAGTTCATTAATTGCAGAACTCAGCTGGTATCCACTTGTTCCGACATAATAGCTCACTAAGGGATATTTCCCCATGTAATGGGTTTTGTTCACCGAAATGACCTTGTAAGTTGTTTCCAGAACGAAAACCCATGATGTAAGGAGGACTTGTAGCTATACCTTCTTAAGTGATCACTCCGATTACAATCCATATAAGGCAAGCTCAGTGATGTAGCTAGGCAATTTTAGACCTTGGATTTTTATTTTATTTATTTATTTAATTTCATTTCTATACCGCCCAATAGCCGAAGCTCTCTGAGCGGTTCACAAAAATTAAAACCATGAGGAGCATAATAAAACAACCAACAATTTAAAAACACAAATACAAAATACAATATAAAAAGCACGACCAGGATAAAACCACACAGCAAAAATTGATATAGGTTAAAATATGAGATTAAAACAGCAGAGTTTAAAATTAAGTTAAATTTGGTGTTAAAATACTGAGAAAATAAGAAGGTTTTCAGCTGGCGACGAAAGGAAAACAATGTAGGCGCCAAGTGAACCTTTCTGGGGAGCTCATTCCACAGCCGGGGTGCCACAGCAGAGAAAGCCCTCCTCCTAGTAGCCACCTGCCTTACTTCCTTCCTTTAATTATCTTATATCCTAAGATAATTAAAAGATAATTTAATTATCTTAGGATATATATGTGGTGTAGGTGTGGGTGTGCTTTAGATGGCCGTGTGTATTACTTCAGTTCCAAATTCCAAAACATTTATTGATCAATCCAGAGATCATTGCAACACATAACAACTTGAAATTTTACTATACTATTATACAATACTTCATATAGGCCTTAGCTAGACCTAAGGTTTATCTCGGGATTGTCCCGGGGTCATCCCTGTTCATGTAAATGACACACAGGATATCCTGGGAGCAGGCAGGGACGACCCTGGGATAAATCTTAGGTCTAGCTAAGGCCATAGTTAAAACAACAGAACTATCAGAAACATAACATCCATTACTAAAATGGTGGTAAAATGGGTGAACAGCAAACATTCAGAAACCTTTAATTACTTCTCAATCACAATCCATTTATATCTGTGAATCTTTATAACACCTCACATCAATACTGTCCAAAAACTGTAAAGTTTGTTAGCTTTCGCTGCAAATAATGCAACCCTCTGTATCACATATGGGTTGGTTGAATATAATAAATAACTCAATTTCTCCTTAGCACCACTATGTTTCAGTTTCTTTTTAAAAATGGCTCCAAATAACTTTTTCTTATGTTGGTGTATAAGGGACAGTCAAATACATAATGCACTACGTCCTCTAGAACTGGCTCTCCACAAACACACAACCTGTCTTCTACTGGTATGCCATGGAATCCCCCCCATTTCATCATAGCATCCTTTGTTCAAATCTTAGACATGTAAGAGTTTTCCGGTGTTCCATTTTCATGGGTACTGATAGGTATTTCTCAAGTTGTTTCTGATATTTTGTGCTAGCTAACCATTTCGCTGTTCTTGAGGATGTGAGCGCTGTTATATCGGTTTGCGCTCCTATGTTCAACACTCTTTGTTTGAAGATATAACTGCTAGCTGTCAGTGTTGGACTGAGTGCCTGGTGAGAGAATCCAAAGCTTGGAAGGAGTTTAAAAAGTTTCAGCAGCCAAAAGTTCCCTTGCACAGTTGACTTTTGTTCCTCCAGGCAAATCTTTCGGAGTCTTTCTTCTGTAAAGCACACAATTGACATTTCTCGTCTTTCCCCAGCTCTACTACCATTCCATGCATTATAACGGCTTGGATATTCCTAATATTTCAGAGCAGAAAGACCAAAAAAAAAAAGCACCCCCAGTTTTCTAACCCAACAAAGAAATATTCCAAGGATGAGCAGTTTTGCATTTTAAACTCACTGAATTCGTTGCACCATCATGACGAGAGGAATAAAACAGAGTTTGCTTCTCCTGCTGCAATGCTAAACAGATTTACTAGGAAATAAATGCCACTTTTTGTAGAAAGGGATAAAGAGAATAAAATGAATATCTGTAAGCGTGTGCATGCCCAGCTTGCTATGCCCTGATTATAAATTTCTTCAAAAATATTAAGAAAGAAAGGGTGCTGCAGCTGTGGGCCTCCAGGTGCTGTCTCTGGACCTATTTGTCACTGTCCCCATCACATGTTTGTCTCAGAGGTCATTTGGGGAGGGGGGCTTTGGGCTGTGGGACTTTGAACTTTAGCCCAAGGTCCAGCCCTAGCTCTAATTATGGGCTTGCCATCTTTCCTATTAATCACAGAAGTGTTAAACAGCCCCAAAGACACAGTGATCCAATAGTGTAGGACTATCTACCTACCAGCAACCTCCCACAGGTCAAGCTACATACCAATTGACAATGTGTGACAGGCGGAGAGCAGAGGCACAGTAGAAACGAGATTACTGAGCAAACAGCTCCATCTGACTCAAGCAAAGAAGCTCAGCCACAATTGGGAAAAGAAGAATAAGCCAACCGATTTGACCTGAGAGAGTTCTTTCTGATCAGTTAGGCTTTTGCTAGACCAGGTGGGAATCTACACTGGTGTTATTCTAACGCTTTGAATGGGTTACTGTGACGCATAGCATCACGTGACCCTGGGTCTCCAACGTTGTAAATGAGTCATACTTACAGGTTCTGTTTCTTAGTTCCAGCGTGGCTGCAGATTCATGTGCCTTGTCCTACCGGTAATTCTCCTCTCGCAACCCAGAGCTGCTGAGTTTGCTCCGCCCACTTCCTGTTCTCCTTCCTTCGCCCCGTTTGCTATCTTATCTGCTACAGCAGATAAATCACACCAGCCTTATACTGTGCAGTCACTGACAATTGTATGCAAAGGACTCAGAGGTTTTCCACCTTAGAATCTGCTTTTATTGTGAAGTACTCCCATGCATCCTGCCTTAAAATTTGAATCAAATTGGGTCATCGGTTGATTTTTTATGATTCTTTAAAAAACATTTCCCCCCTCTTTGCAAAGGAGCTGTAGCTCCCTGCAGGAAAATTAACAAGGGTCCAAAGTCCAAAACTCATGACCAGTGGGGCTTAAATGCGGCTGCTGCTAAAACTTTCCAATTTGGTCTCCCATCCAAATTCTGACCAGACCCAACCCTGCTTGGCTTCAGCAAACTGGCTGGCTCTTGTACATTCAGGCAATTCCCCGGAACTTGTGGTAAGATGTTTTGGGAGGGAGGGATTTGTGTGTGCTTATGACTTGCCCTGCACTGCTAGCTAGGAATGAGGCAGGCAGTGGGCGGAGCAAACCCAGCAACGAATGGATTTAACAATGTGCCCTGCAGTAACGTTACAGCTACAGAGAACCGATACAGAGAACCACATTAGAAAGGGACACTAGCAACGTTATAAGACTAGTGTAGATCCGGCCCAGGCGATATCCCAGGCTGATAACCGGGATCGCCCCTGTGCACCCAGATGGATCCCGGGCTCAGGGAGGGATCAACCCTCTCCAGCTCCAGGATATAGCCTACCCCTTTAAGCCCGATTTTCCCCACAGTCTCGGACTGAGCCCGAGACCGTGAGCGTGTAGCCCATTCCACGGCTTTTCCTGGCTCTGCGCAATTATTCGCGCATAGCTGGGAGAAGCCACGCCCATCGGGGGCAGGGTGGGGGGAGCGAGGAAATCTTTTTTTTAAAATTACCTTTCATCGTTCATGCGCTTCTGCGCACCCAGCCCTTTAAATCTAAAAAAAAAATATGTCGGCCGCGATGGGTCTTTCCTTTAGCTCGTCGCGCCTGATTTTAAAGTAGGTCTAGCAAAGGCCTTAGACCTAAGGATTATCCCAGGTAAATGGAGGGGTCAACCCTGCCTGCTCCCGGGATCCTGTGTGTCATTTGGATGCACAGGGATGATCCTGGAACAATCCCAGGATATAGGCCTGGTCTAGCAATGGCCTGAGCAAAATCCGTACGTGTTATTTTCATGCTTTTTATGCAACATTATCCAAAATTCCGCAACAAATGTCACTCTGTGATCAATGAGGTATAAATGCGCAAGAGGGATATAGTGTTACCATGATGGGATCGTAATGATTTGACACAAGGTGTAGGTCTGGCCCTTGCTATAATTTTTAGTATGAGTTGTTAGTTTGCCATTCTTCAGCAATCAACTCCAGGATGTCCAGAAGTCAAATCTTCAGGAGTAGGAAGTGGATGCATTAGCTCTTGTGAAAAAGCGTACACATGGATATTAAAGTACCATCCAGTGCATAGTTTGCCATTCTTGAGGGATGTATTGAACTGCTTGATACATCTTGGCAATTATGGCCAGATGGACACCAAACAAACTATGAAAGTAGCATGAAAGCGGTATATAAGAGGCAGGAGCCACACTACTGCTTTATAGCGGTATTGAAGCGCACTGACAACTATTGGTGCCCATTCACACATACTATATACTGCTTTCGTACCGCTTTCATAGTGCTATATCCTGCTTAGCGTAGGTCTGGCCTATGTCCTACAATGTAGAGCATAAAGAACAATCACCCTCATGGCTTTTAAACTGGTGGGAGACTGGTATTTGTAGAGTAAATCAATATGGTATACAGAAGTGAGATTACAGCAGTCTTCCCCAACCTGGTACTCTTCAGACATGTTGGATTGCAAGTCGTATCATCCCTAGGCAGTGCAGTACATCTGGAGGGTGCCAGATTGGGGGTTAGAGCCTTCACCAAAATGTGACGGGAGTAGGTTTAGAGGCAGGCAATCCTGGTTGTTCTACCTCTGGTAGGGTGACCATATTTTGGAAACCAAAAAGGAGGACAACATGGTCGGCCCCCAAGGGGGCGTGGCCACCCGAACATAGCCTTGGTCACATGTCTGATTTTACAGCACACATTTAAGACAAATCTGTTCTACATAGCATCTTAATGTTAAAATCACTGAAATAAAGAACAAGTGAGAGATTCAATGTATCTGAAATTAACTTCACTCACTCCTACTTTTGAAGGTTTTGCTGTACTTTGAAGCTTTTGCTATGGTTTGTGTGATACAGTCTCCCCTTCCCTCAAATATCTTTTCTGACTGTATTGCAAGCTGCTGCTGTTGTTAACAGGGTTTGCTACTGGCCGGCCAGATGGCTGGCTTTTTTTAATTTCAATTTTTTAAAAAAGCTTGTGTATAATTGTCACAAGTTTCTCTACTCTAACATTACGTTGGGTGTTGTGGCAGTTTACCTAAAGACTGGAGATCCCCTTAATGCCAAGGGCTGAAACTGCTCAATATGCAAAACCCCAAAGAGGAGGTTTGACAACCTGAGTTTGAAGGATACGGCTCCAGCAGTTTTAAAACACAATAATTTTAAAACTTTGACCTTTTAAAAAAATCCTTAAAAAAATGGATGAAATCAGACCATGATCTGATTCAAACCTGGCATGGCTAAATCTCTCCTTAAGAGCTATCATGGTGCCAACTTTCAGCCCTTTATCTTTTAAAAATGTCATTTAAAAATAATAATTTTAAAACCTCAAACTTTTTAAAAAAATCCTAAAACTCAATGGATGGACAGATCTGCTTCAAACTTGGCGTAGCTAAAGTCCTTGTTAAGAGCAATCATGGTGCCAAGTTTCATCTCTTTATCTTTAAAAATAATTTTTTTAAAAAAAATTAAATCCTCAAATGTTAAAAAATCCCTAAAAATCAATGGATGAACAGATCTGTTTCAAATTTGGTATGGCTAAAGCTCTACCTAAAAGCTATCATGGTGCCAACTTTCAGCTCTTTATCTTTAAAAATGATGGTTTAAAAAATAATAATTTAAAAACCTCAATTTAAAAGAAAATCCTAAAAAATCAATGGATGAACAGATCTGTTTCAAATTTGGTGTGGCTAAATCTCTACCTAAATCCTATCATGGTGCGAAGTTTCATCTCTTTATCTTTAAAAATGATGATTTTAAAAATAATAATTTTAAAACCTCAATTTTTAAAAAAAAATCCTTAAAAAATCAATGGATGAACGGATCTGTTTCAAATTTGGTACGACTAAAGCCCTTCCTAAGAGCTACCATTGTGCCAAGTTTCATGTCTTTATCTTAAAAAATGACGGAGTTATAAGCATTTTTGTTAATTCCCAATAGAGCTGCTCTTTGGAAAAATCCAGATTTCCCCTCCCCCTCCCAGATTTGTCATCGAAAACCTGGGCAAATCCGGGCAAATCCAGTCATATGGTCACCCTAACCTCTGGTGTCTGTCTAGAACAGTACAGTACAAAAAATGAGGGAAACATCTCATTGCCTAGACAACAATACAAGTAACGTGCTGCCTTGTCTCTGTCACCAACACAATGGACAACCTTGAAGCACTGATTAAAATGAGGAGGCGGGAGGCTGTTTCTCACCTTGTAAATGCTCCAGCTTGAACTTCAAAGCATACATATTTGATACAGACCATGATTTTTGAATCTCATGGCCTTTTCCCCATGTGAGTGTGCATATATATATATATAATTTGCAAGCTGAGGATAATATTTCATGCATCTGTTGAAGTGGGCTTTAGTCCACAAAAGCTATGGCACTATAAATGTTAGCCTTTAAGGCTCCAAAGATTTGTCATTACATCGCTTTTATGTTACATTTAAAGGTCTACTTGGTGTATTCTGTAGAGGTAGAGAAAAGTTAATTCTTTCACTTAGGGAGCCAAACTGTTTGAAAGGCCTTAAGTGGATTTAGTCAAGAGTTCACAGGGCCAACTCTTAACTTCTGTGAACTGTATCGTTTGATTTCTCCTTGAGGAGCCCAGTTTAATGAGCTAACCATCCTTGGAGCCCAGTTTTCAGTCTGTTAAATTAAATGAGCCTAGAGCTTCAAGTCCTGAAGTGAGGCACCTGAAAGACCAACTTTTTCATCGGTGCTTTGCAGAACACTGCGTGACTAGCTTGTCAGTAAAAGTGTCAGGGCCTTGAGTGCCAGAAAGACATGAGGAAAAAACAATGACAGAAAAGCAAGTATATTTTGAAACTCTCTTATATAAAGTTCAAGCAACACACTTAAGGACTTTCTGGATAGTGTGGGCCAGTTAGTACATGGGAGATGTTTTGCTATTGCTATGAATGGTGTCACTCTATGACCCTACCCAGGTGTTCAGCCTGTTGCACTGAGGCTAAAAGTGGGTTGTGGGTGTGCATGTAAGCCCTGCCCCCTATGTCCCTGTCCCCTCAATCCTCAACTTCCCCACATTCAGGATTTCTAATTATGTGGGGGTTTATACTGGCATTCAAGCAAATGTGAGTAGCCCACCCTTCCCTCTCAACACAAGAAGATCAGAGACTGAGCAGGTAGGGAAGGGGGCATGAGAGAGAGCCTTGTGTGCATACCCATACCACCCTCCCACTTTTAGCCCTCATGTGAGTAGGCTGAATGGCTGTATAGGGTTCATATAGAGCTTCTTTACATTTTTTTAAAATGCTGCCTTTACCAGGACTTTCTGCTTCCCTTTTCATTCTGGGATTGCAATCAGCTCAATTGCATGGGTGGTAACAGGCGGCCACATGGTTTGGGTTGAATATTTCCTATGTCTGCATCCTCCATTTAACTAAAACAGCACCATCTACTGGTGGAATTATAGCACAACAGCATCTTTACATGGGGCCAATTTGGTGGAGGGAGGGTTGTTGTTGTTGTTTCAGTTGATTATCTCTGTGGCCAGATCTACACCAAGCAGGATATAGTGGTATATGGTATGAAAGCAGTATATGGTATTTGTCAATGGTCCCCAACAGTTGTCAGTGCACTTCAATGCCACTATAAAGAAGTAGTGTGGCTCCTGCCTCTTATATACTGCTTTCATATCACTTTCATAGTGGAATATCCCACTTGGTGTAGATCCAACCTGTGTTTTCTGACAGCAGGATTGGCCACCAATATGGATGGCTTTAAAAGGGGGTTGGATAAATTCCTGGAGTAGAAGGTTGTCAATGGCTACTAGCCCTGATGGCTATGTGCTACCTCCAGTATCAGAGGCAGTAAGGCTATATATACAGGTTGGTGAAGAACATGGGGGTGCACCATGTCCTGCTTGTGGGTCCCTGGTCAACAGCTGGGCAGGATCTACACTACTTCTTTAAAACAGTTTATAACAATAGTGACTACTGTTGCTCAGGCCACACTCTATATACAGTTTTCAAAACGTTTTCAAAGTGTCATATCCTGCTTGGTGTAGATCTGCCCCTAGTTGGCCACTTGTGCACAGAGTGCTAGACTAGATGGACTGTTGGTCTGATCCAGCATGGTTCTTCTTATGTTCTTATGATAAGAGAGTGGGGAATAGCTCAGGACAAAACCTGTCTGCTGACAACATCATGTAATTGACCTGCAAACTTCCATGTGTGGCCAGCCACAAGTGTGCTATAAATTGCTCATTTAGAGAAGCTCATAGTTTGATGAATGATCACACATGACACCAGCAAGAAAATATAAGAATCTCCAAATGGACTTGTAGAATAAGCACAGTGTTAGCAATGCTAACTAGCTACTGTTACCCAAAACCCTGTGCTAGAAATATAACTTCTTTGAGATACTTCTTGCGCTGCCACTCCCATTGCTCCAGAACTACAGTTTGGAAACACCTGCGTACAGTAGCAAGTGAGCAACTATAACAACTGACTGATTCATTAGTAATTTGGTCAGGCAGAGTTGGCCCAGTCTGGCAGCTGGGTGCACCAATTTGCTTCTGACAGCAGCATGGGAATGTGGCAGAGGTAAATGAATTGGTATCTGAATTGCTTCTGTGCCACAACTACTAACCTAAGGAGGGCACCATTTGTGTCCAACTTCAGGTGCTAAATTTGGACACCTAACCAAGGTTCATTCGGACAGTTTTGGCCTGGAACATCCCCTGTTCCAATTTTGCTGTACAGTCCTAATTCAGAAGAATGGGAAAGGATCTCTTTAAGCTGTTTTATTATTATTTATACAGATTTTAGTGGCAACTCCAAATAATGGATATTGAGGTGAGCAAAACATGATGCGAGCACTTGGAAGATCTAGATTTTTTTTGTCTAAAACTGAGGGTCAAATTACTCTTTCATACAAATGTATATAATAAACTCCCATAGGATCTTTCTTTTTCTTTCTGAAAAGAAGTCTTTAGAAGCTACAATTTTGAGTCAAGAGCGGTGAGGAACAGAGAACATAGGCCTTTTATTCCACAATGGAGGAGGGAAGATCCTGCGATGTGATTATCACGAGATCCCTCCTCCGTTTACACGTGATGCGTGACGACCTCAGGAGGAGAGGTGTCACGCCCACCATTTTTTTTAAAGAAAGAGGAGTGCACGAACACTCATGCGCAAAGGTAGGTGCTTTTTAAAAAATTAAATTAATTTCCCCACTCCCCCAACCCTACCCCCGATGGGCGAAGCACTCCTGGCTCTGCACGAAGAATCACGCGGAGCCATGTCAAACCCGAGACCGTGGAAAAAGTGGGCCCAAAGAGGAGGGTTCTATCTCGGGGCAAGGGAGGGATGATCCCTCCCTGATCCTGGGATCCCCTGTACATCATGTGGATGCACAGTGACAATCCCGGGGTTCACCCTGGGATAAAGCCCTGTCTAGCTAAGGCCTAGTCTTTTGTCCACAGGTATTTTCACGCTCAAAATGACCCTCAAGTTTATTTCCACATCCCCAATGTATGTGGTTCCAGGTGTGGATTTATAACCATCATTATGTATCTGGAACCCTGAAGCAGGATAAGAAAAGGTGGGGAGGGGTTGAGTTGAGCAGGGAAAATGTGAAGTATTCCCTCTGCTTAAAACGACAGTCTGTCATGGCTGCTTTTCAGTAAAAGAAAAGACAAGGCAAAACCTGCTGGGCTTTGTTTCTTAGGCCAGAACTACACCAAGCAGGATATAGCACTATGAAAGCAGCATGAAAGCAGTATATAAAAGGTAGGAGCCACACTACTGCTTTATAGCGGTATGGAAGTGCACTGACAACTGTTGGGGCCCACTGACACATACTATATACTGCTTTCATAATGAAATATCCTGCTTGGTGTGGCTCCTGCCTCTTATATACTGCTTTCATGCCACTTTCATAGTGCAATACCTGTTTGGCGTAGATTAGGCCACACATTCACATACAATGTGCAGCATTCATTCCCACAAGTCATGGGAAAACTAATTCGTATAGAAATCAGAACCCAGAGAACAGGAATAATTTGGAATAGAATTCAGAAAAGACATGTGGTTACGAAAAGAGTTAAGATAATTTTTTGGCCTCTCAGCAGCAAATTATCTCAGTAAATTATTCTAGCATGCTATTACATTGTGTTAACATTGCTGAGTAAAAGAGACCTTGAGAAATGCTTTGAGAAAACGTCCTACCTTAGCACAATTTCTCAAGGCATTTCTCAAAAATGTCTTTTATTCAGTAATGTTTAAGGATTTTTTTTTCCAGATAACATTTTATTACAGTGTTCTTGCTGCTGCTTAGGTTGTGTTGGTTTTAAATAGTTGTGCCATTTCAGCACTGGGCTGTTTAGGCTAAAAGAGCTGTAAAATGCACCTTCTCTAATTTGAGGTTGGTTGGTTTCGGAGAATCTCCCAATTCCATATTCCTTTTAACTGTTGTGTTGTGAGTAAGGGTGGTCACAAAATCCAACCACACCATTGGCTTTAAGTGAATAGAGCATCATTATCAAAACCATTTGCTAACTCAATAGGAGTCATTTCTCAGAAGCAAGTCCCATTGATTTCAGCATGCCTTACTTCCTATGGCCTCAGCTAGACCTAGCGGTCTAACACGATGGAGGGGTGAAGATCCCATGATATTTTTATTCTGAGCTCTCCCCCTCTATTCACACACGGCACACAATGACCTTAGAGGGAAAGGCATCACGCCCACCATTTTTTTTAAGAGACACCCCACCCCTGATGGGCACAGAGTTCCCAGCTCCTCATGAGGAACTGCAAAGAACCGGGACAAACCGCGATGCCAGGCCACACATTCCGTGGTCTCGGGTTCAGTCCAGGACCATGGAAAAACTGGGCCTAGAGTGGAGGGTGAGATCCCGGAGCAAGGGAAGGATCATCCCTCCCTGATCCCGGGATCCCCTGTGCGTCATGTGGATGCACAGAGACAATCTTGGGGATCACCCTGGAATAAAGCCCCATCTAGATATGGCCTATAAGTGTGCTTAGGGTTACAGTTTATGGGCATGTCTACACCAGGGGAGGGGAGTGAGTGAGATCCAACCCCTCAGTCCACATGGGCCACACAATGTCCTGGGCATTGCACAAAGTCCCAGTCATCACACACTTGCACTTGAGCAAAAAGTAAAAGGTAAAAAAAAAAAAAAAAAACCACGATCCCATTCACCTCATCCCACCCCTGATAGACATGGAAAGCCTGAAGAGCTTCTTGCCCCATGCCCGGCTCCGCCCACACCTCTCGTTGTCTCGGGATGATCCTGAGACTGTGGGAAAAATTGGCCTAAAAACCATCCCGGTTATCCCGGGGAAATGGAAGGATCTTCCCTCCCTGTCCCTGGGATCCCCTTTGCGTCATGTGGACACACAGGGATGATCCCGGGATGATCCCCAGGATAAGGCATGGTGTAGATACACTCTTTGTTACCATGACCTATTATCTATCTGGCTATGGGCATGATCTAAAGAGTACAGGATGTGAGAAATGAAGACATTGCATGTGTTGTTGGCTAAATTGTTTCCTTAGCCACACCGGGGCGCTTTCCTTGAAATAAGTGAAAAATATTTGAAAACCACAGATGGTGTTTGTGCATTTGTTTACCTTTTTCTTTCAATCTGTACTCCCCTCACTTGCTGTGGATGGCATCCTTTGTCCTAGAACAGAAACCGGGAACCTCTTTCAGCCTGAGAGCTGAATTCAATTTCGGAGAAGCTCTCAATCATACAAAAAAAATCCCAGCATAGTTTAGTTTAAAGCTCTTACTCTCAGAACATCTTCAGATAGTACATTTCCCCTGTCGATTTACCACTTCTTCCTGTTCTGGGCCGGATCTACACTAGTCTTATAACGTTGCTAGTGTCCCTTTCTAACGTGGTTCTCTGTATCGGTTCGCTGTAACGTTACCGCAGGGCACGCTGTTAAATCCTTTCATTGCTGGGTTTGCTCCGCCCACTGCCTGACTCATTCCTAGCTAGCAGTGCAGGGCAAGTCATAAGCACACACAAATCCCTCCCTCCCAAAACATCTTAACAAAAGTCCAAGGGAATTGCCTGAATGCACAAGCGCCAGCCAGTTTGCTGAAGCTAAGCAGGGTCGGGTCTGGTCAGAATTTAGATGGGAGACCGAATTGAAAAGTTTTAGCAGCAGCTGCATTTAAGCCCCACTGGTCATGAGTTTTGGCCTTTGGACCCTTGTTAATTTTCCTGCAGGGAGCTACAGCTCCTTTGCAAAGAGGGGAGAAATGTTTTTTGAAGAATCATAAAAAATCAACCGATGACCCAATTTGATTCAAATTTTAAGGCAGGATGCATGGGAGTACTTCACAATAAAAGCAGATTCTAAGGTGGAAAACCTCTGAGTCCTTTGCATACAATTGTCAGTGATTGCACAGTATAAGGCTGGTGTGATTTATCTGCTGTAGCAGATAAGATAGCAAACAGGGCGAAGGAAGGAGAACAGGAAGTGGGCGGAGCAAACCCAGCAGCTCTGGGTTGCGAGAGGAGAATTACCGGTAGGACAAGGCACATGAATCTGCAGCCACGCTGGAACTAAGAAACAGAACCTGTAAGTATGACTCATTTACAATGTTGGAGACCCAGGGCCACATGATGCTATGCGTCACAGTAACCCATTCAAAGCGTTAGAATAACACCAGTGTAGATTCCCACCTGGATTCTTTTCCTATGCTGTTTGCAAGGGTGGGTGAAGCCTTTCAGGATATTGTTAGTTGTCCACCCCTCTGGCATAGCCCCTCCCCTCTCTTGGTGTGAAATGAAACACTTCCTCACAAGTTCAGAAGTCTGCGTCGTTGGCAATCCACCCAACCCGCCATGCAAGTCAGTTATGTCTCTTTAAAAGCAGTGGTAACATTTTTCTCATTTGTTTATACACAGTAATTGGCTCAGGTCGACAGTTTATCTCAGGACTGCATCCAAATCCTGATAGCAAGCGAGGACCAGCATATCTTTGGTTCCTATTACTGGTGTTTCCATCTGTCTGCTCATCTGTGTGTGTGTTGAATATAGAAGTCATAGGGTTTGTCTAATTTGCACAATTGTTGGAGATGTAATGCATGTAATGCTTCTTTATCTCATATGTTTTGGTAATGTGCAGTAGTTGCCCCCGTTTGAGAGGTTATAATAAGGATGAACTTTGTACAGAAACTAGGGTGACCCTATGAAAAGGAGGACAGGGCTCCTGTATCTTTAACAGTTGTATTGAAAAGGGAATTTCAGCAGTTGTCATTTGTATATATGGAGAACCTGGTGAAATTTCCTCTTCATCACAACAGTTAAAGTTGCAGGTGTCCTGCCCTCTTTTAAATCTGGTCACAGTATAGCTGCAGTATAGCTCCTGCAGCTTTAACTGTTGTGATGAAGAGGAAATTTCACCAGGTGTGACATGCATACAAATGACACCTGCTGGAATTCCCTTTTCTATGCAATTGTTAAAGATACAGGAGCCCTGTCCTCCTTTTCATAGGGTCACCCTAACGGATACAATCTATAATATGGAAGAATGTGCATGTCCTCCTAAATTACCTACCAGTTTCTTGGAAGTTAACGCATGGTCAGCACAGATGGATCTTCAGAGCACTTATGACAGCCAAAAGACTTATACTATCACATTGGAAGGACAAATTCACACCTCCTATAATGCAATGGATCGAGGACCTTATGACAGCCAAAAGTTGACCTCAACTTTTGAATAAGTGTTATATAGACTCAACTTGCAAGTGGATAAATATACAGATATCTGGTCTGCTTCTCTTGAAACCTTTATATAACTCTCTCCCCTTTTTTTCTTTTTTTTAAACAGTTCACATGATTGAAATGATGATAATTCTATATACACAATCTATGGGATTTTTTTCATTTTCACGATGTATTTTCTGTTTCGTTTGTTGATATTCACAATAAAATTTAATTTTTTAACAAAAAGCATATAGAAGTCATGCAGGCCTTTAAAGACAAAGCTCTCATTATTCTTTTTCTTTTTAGTTTTCACCAGGTTTTTGGGAATGCTGGGATTTTCTACAAAGGGGCTAGTTCTCTTCTTTATATATGGTCCTGTAGCATTGTCCTGTTACAACCGCTATAAATGTCAGAAGCCTGTATTGACATAAGAACAAGAATTCTGTATTCTTTATTGCAATCTGTATAGATATCTACTTCATTGGGATAGAGATGTAATTCGGAATACGCAAATGTATTGCTTTGAAATCACAGTTTCAATATGCCTAGGAAGCCAGGAGAAAGGATCTGATGTATCCTGCTCACCACTCCCCCCCCCCAGCAGAGGCATAAATAAGCTAATGCATGACTCACAGTGCTCTTTCTGCTGCTCTGTGAATGTAGGATTCGCTTTGGGCTGCCGCCATAGGGAGGCTGGCTAGGCTAGGTGTCTTTGCAGATAGGAAGGAAACCAGCCATTCAACAATCATTGTTTTTGCTATTGATTCAAGAATGATTTAATACTATTAGCAAGGTACTCGCTGTTTGGGGCTGAGAATATTTTAGCAGATGTCACTAATGGTGTACGCCCATTTGCTCTCGGTGGTAAATTACTATACTGCTTGCTTGTGGTCAGACTATTTATTTTTCACTTTTAAAAAGTTAATACATTTTCAGACACGTGTGTGTGTGTGTGTATTTTAAGTTGTATGTAAAAGAGGAGGCTCATCTACATCAAGCAGGATATTCCACTATGAAAGCGGTATATAAAAGGCAGGAGCCACATTATTGCTTTATAACGGTATTGAATTGCACTGCAGGATCTACACTACTGCTTTATAGTCGTATTGAAGTGCACTGACAACTGTTGGGGCCCATGACACATCTACTAGGGATGTGCTCCGCTTCTAATCGGACCGGCGAATTAGAAGCGGAGCGGGGTGCTTCGCCTCCCCTTAAGGCGGAGGCGAAGAGGATTGGGGGGCCGGTGGAGTGTGGCGAAGAGGATCGAGGTGAAGGCGGATCCTTCGCCTCGATCCGGAGCTCCCCCGGAAAGGTAAGTGGGGTTTACCGGGCCCTGCCGCTGTCACTGTTGCCCATGCGGCAACGGCGGCAGGGCCCAGTAAACCCCCCCACCCTCCTCTCCCGGCCTTACCTGGCACCACTCCCCTCCACTACGGAGCTCTGATTCAGAGCCGGAGCTCCGCGGCGAAGAGGAGCGGAGTATGGGCGGAGCTGAGCGGAGCGGGCCGATCCGAAATTTTCAGATCGGCCCGTGGGGCAGAGCGCGGGGTTCATGCACACCCCTAACATCTACACCAAGCAGGATATAACACTATGAAAGCGGTATATATGGTATGTGTCAATGGGCCCGAACAGTTGTCAGTGCACTTCAATACCACTATAAAGCAGTAGTGTGGGTCCTGCCTTTCATATACAGCTTTCATACCACTTTCATAGTGGAATATTCTGTTTGGTGTAGATGAGTCCTGGGACTGAGGAGTCCCCCCCCCCCCACCACCACCACTTTTTTTAGCTCTGATAACCCATTTGTTTTGCAGGAAGGACACACTGAGATGATGGAGGTGGATTAGAATCAGTCATCCCCCTGCCACATGCCCCCAGGTGAATTGTAAGAAAATCTGAATGCCACAATATGTGGGCCTTCAACAAGTGCCCAACCATACCTACCCTCGATGCCAGCCTGGTGGAAGGTCATGACTCTGGAGAAGAGCCTCTAGAGTTATTCCACTTCTTCACTATTGCAACTTGCTTCTTGCTCTTGCCCAGACAATGGTGGTGGTGAGAAGGAGAAACAGTAGATGCATCTGCCTCACTGGCCCTCTGCCAGTCACGCAAGCAATAGCAGTGGAGGACAATGGCAATGAACAGTTTTGTGCGCTGAGAGAGGGCCATCAAAAACCTGACCCCAGAACTGCTTTCCACACAGTCTTCTTGTCTCTGGGTCTGCACCGGGGGCAGGATGGTACTCCATTGGCCCTGGGACTTCTAGTTTCAGATTCCTACTTTATGGTACACAAAGGTCATCATTTTATATTTTGAGGTTGTTTAGGTGAATGTCGTTTCCTGAATTTGGTACAACTTGTTTAAGTCTGAGGCAAAAGAAATGCTCCCCACCCCTGCTCCCTTCCACTTATTCTGCAAAGAGAAATCCTATCTATTGTACCTAGCTCTATTTGCAGTGGCAATTCATCAGTAACCATCAGACTATGACCCATGGAGGTTAAGCATTTTGAGCTAAGCATTATGGCTTAGCATGTCATGTGGACCATCCCTAACCATAGTGTCTACATAACTACTGTTTAAATATGCTTACTATTTGCTGCAAAAGAGTTAGCGGCCTAACCATGGCTTAACTTGATGTCTGAACAGACCCTATGATACCTGGCATGAAACAACCATATATGTTCATGTGTGTTGCTATAGATTTAAAAAGATTCAGGATCCAGGCCCATAGGACATGAACCTGTACAAAATTTGCACATGCGAATTTATATTTATATATGAAAATTCAGAATAATTTCTAAGATTTATTCTAATTTTGCAGAAGGCAAAGCCAGCCAATTAATTGACTCTGGCCCACTTGTATTGGCTGCCTGTACGTTTCTGAGCCCGATTCAAGGTGCTGGTTCTAACCTATAAAGCTTTACATGGCTCGGAACCACAATACCTGACAGAATGCCTCTCCCAACATGAACCTACCTGTACACTACACTCAACATCTAAGGTCCTCCTCCAGGTGCCTACTCTGAGGGAAGCTTGGAGGATGGCAACAAGGGAGAGGGCCTTCTCAGTAGTGACCCCCCCCCACAATTATGGAATGATCTCCCCGACGAGGCCCGCCTGGCACCAACATTGTTATCTTTTCGGTACCAGTTCAAGACTTTCTCCCAGGCATTTAACAGCATATGCTGAGTTTGTAATTGACTCCGGATCCACTGAGAGTTCATAGGTTGTTTTAAATGTATATATATTAAATGCTTTTATGATTTTTAAATTGTTTATATTGATTATTAATGGTCAGTGTTTTAATCTTTGTAAACTGCCCAGAGAGCTTTGGCTATGGGGTGGTATATAAATTATTATTATTATTATTATTATTATTATTATTATTATTATTATTATTTTCTCACCCAAATCCCCTCAAAAATATTAATTCTTCAATTTGCACCCTAACCCAGGTCGTTGGAGATCAGTAGTTCCTCTGCAATCACAATCCATTTGTAATTACTCTCTCACTGTCTCCCGACTCCTACGGTTTTCTGTTGGAAAATTGCCCCGGCCCTACGCAATTAAGCTGAAAAGGAAATCTTCCATTGGCATCAATGGGCACTTGGGGCCCTGGGAAATACATCTGGTGTCCAGGGAAATAGGTTCAATGCTGGTTCCCCATAGTCCCAGTCATAGCAATGCCCTGTGTATGTATATAAACCATTGCATACTAATACCATTGAGAAAATCCCTGATCATCAGGCCGTATTCACAGAAAGAAGCAAATCATATTGATGTCATGTCAGATTGATTCTGCCAGGCTTTGTTTTCCACACAGCTTGTGCAGAATGGAGGTGGCTGAGAGTGATTCGTTACAACCATTAAATCTTATTAGCAGGATTGTTTGCAGACGCCGGGACTGGTGTCTGTGTACAGCAGCTGTCCGGGATTTTGTTTGCTCAGATTTCAGTCTCAAACAGGTTTAATAATGGAGTGTTTTTGTCTTTGCAAACATGTGAGGATGTGTACATTGTAAAAAGGTGAATAATTTTAAAACTGTCATATATTTCCTTGAAAACGCATTTTCCTTTGAAAATACTCTCCCCCCCCCCCAACATATTCTGAAAACAAAAAGCTACTGGAGGATAAGAATATTCTATGCAACTTCTGAAACTCCACCAAATTACAGGTGTAGTATGTAGAGAGAGTAGTTAGGCTGGCTGTTGTTTGCTATTTACCAATGGTAAGCCCTATTTTCTAGCCCCTGGTCCTCTGTTCATTTCTCCAGTTGAGGGGATTCTTTGTTAATGGGTTGCTTAGTGTGTGTTACTAGAGTTATCTTTTAAAAGTGACATTTCTGAATGATACATCTTCTCTCTATTGAACATGCATAGAAATAATGCACATGAACACTAAGGCCTCAGCTAGACGAGGGGGTCAGAGGGAGGCAATCTCGCAATTTTATGATCATGAGATCGTTGCCCTGGTTTACACGTGGTGCGTGACATCGCGCCCACCATTTTGGTTTTTTTAAAAAAAGAAGGAGCACTCATGCGCAAATAGTGAATATTTTTAAAAATAACTAAATTTCCCCACTTCCCCCACCCCACCCCCGGCTCCTCACGGTTACTCATGAGGAGCCAGGACAAACCGTGATGCGCGGTCTCAGGATCATCCTAAGACCGCAGAAAAAGCAGGCTAGAACTGTAGGGCGATATCCCAGGGCAAGGAAGTGATCATCCCTCCCTGCTCCTGGGATGCCCTGTGCATCGTTTGGACGCACGGGGATGATCCCAGGGCGATCACCAGGATATCTCCCCGATGCCCCATCTAGCTATGGCCTTAGTCTCTTTGCAGTGCATCGCCTGCCATTTCACATGTTGCAGGTGCTGAGGTATACTTTATTTATTTATTTATTTATTTATTTATTTATTACATTTTTATACTACCCATTAGCTGAGCCTCTCTGGGCAGTGCACAATTAAAACCATAAAATAGAACAAGTTTAAGATAAATTTAAAACATTAAAAGTGTTTTTAAAAGGCAATATAAACCCAGCTAAGTTAAAATCCATGGAAAACCTGTGTGAGAAGGTATGTTTTCAGGAGAGGTTTAAAAGATGTACGAGGTCGGTAAAATGAATACCCAGCTAGCTGGGGGAAAGGTAATAATGGCCAGGGAAGGCAACGGCAAACCACCCCGCTATAAGGCCTGCCAAGAAAACGTCAGCGAAACCTGGCGTCCCTCCAAGTGTCAGCAATGACTCAGTGCTTGCATGAGAGGTTCCTTTCCTTTCCTTCTTAAAAGATGTAACTCCTTCTGCCACACGAAGTAGGTTTTTCCAGAGGGCGGGTGCCACCACAGAGAAGGCCCGGTCACAGAGGTTCTTCATGGCGGGATTCTGTTGGTGTCGGTATGGCCAGCAGGTGCTGTGGGTGCTGTTTTTATTCTGTCATTGCTGTGTTTTTAATTGTGTTTTAGTGCATTGTTTTGTCCTGGTTATGATGATAATTTGACTTGAGTGCCAGTTTTCTTGGTAGAAAGAGGGGATGGAGATCAAATCAAATCAATAAATAAATCATGGGAGCTGTAGAGTCGAAACATCTGGAGGGCACCAGTTTGGGAAAGGCTACCACAGTCTATTGCCTTCTCTTCCCAGCTGTGACAGAAAACTGTTCCTTGCCTGCTACAGCAAGGTAATTTCAGTTGAAGAAGGAGTATCAGGGTAGACAGATGCAAATAGATGTGGGATATTATTGTAGAAGAATATCATATTTATGGTTACAATGTAAGATTGTATACACATCAGTGGGGATAGCCATGAAAGTAATTTTAAAATCTTATAGTGGCACCCATTATTTAGAAACCCTCCCTTGTTTAGTTTGGGAAGCAGAAAATGTGACATCTTTTGAACGCCTCCTGAAGACACACTTGTTCACCCAGGCCTTCTCTGGGCCGTAAGGGAACTAATCATGTCACTCCATTTTACTGCTCCTTTATTGTAATTAGAAGTGCTTTATACTGTATTTGAATATTGTGTTTTTAATGTTGTATTTTAATGTTGTGAACTGCTGAGATATTCCAAATAAATAAATCAAATGTATTTGTGCATGGGAACGTCTTGATAAGATTTCAGACACCCTAGTGCTTCTGTTAAAACCCTACTTATGTATTTGTTTGTGATAGAACTGATCTGGAATAATTTGATGCAGGGAAGTGGTTTCAAATTGACATTTACTTAACTCCAATATCCAATCTCTCAAATTCCCAGTATGTTGTATGTTTAGATTTGTTATATACGGCTGTGGAATGACATGCAGTAATGAGAAAAAACAACTTGAAAAACACTTTTTGTTGTCAAACAAAAGGCACAATAATTATAATTGATGTGATACACTCTGTAGAGTTTTTCTCAGCCTAAAATGAGCCCTGAAAAAAAGAAAAGGAAAAGGAAAATAAAGCCACCCCTAGAGTTACCTTTATATTGGTGGCTGACTTTAAATAGAAACAAGTCAGATAATTTATTATGATGAATGGTCGCTTAAGCAAAGCTGACAGGAAATATGAAGTAAATAAGGCCAAATTAAATTAACATGCTTTTCAAAATGCTAACAACCTAACTAGCAGATTATTATATTTCTCATGAACTAATAATCAAGCTTGCAGATGCTAAAAGCAGCTATGTTGCTTGCATAGAGTGGGAAACAAATAAATGACAGGTGCATCTAAGGCCACAGCTAGACCTAAGGTTTATCCTGGGATCATCCAGGGTTCGCCCCTGCCTGAGCACTGGATCCCCTGTGTGTCACCTAGATGAACAGGTTTGACCCCTGGACGATCCAGGGATAAACCTTAGGTCTAGCTATGGCCCAATATTCTGTTTCTCACATGGAACAGTCCTCTCTCAGAATGAAGTCACCTGTTAGTGCAAATGGGATTGACTGGTTTGCCAGTCTTGCTGAGGATGCTTATGATATAAAACATAGAATTCTATATCAACAACTTCATTATATTATAAATCTATTTTAAACAAATGTAAATATGAACCGGGTGCAGGTGGAAAGCACACCAGGGCCTAAGACCCCCATTGGTGGGCCAGGAAGGCCATCAGCAGGGAGGCAAAGACTAGCACAAAGACTAGTGCAATTTCCTCAAGCTTGGGGAAATTGCACTTTTTTCCACATGCCCAACCGGAGAAGCAGCCTTATTGTCCCCTAAGGGACCAAGGGGCAAAAATACATCATGCACGTTCCTGGGCCCTAATGGATTTTCGACCAACCCCTAGCTGTGATGAAGAGGGAATTTCACCAGGTGCTGCATGCATGCAAATGACACCTGCTGAAATTCCCCTTTCTGTACAACTGTGAAAGATACAGGATCCCTGTCCTCCTTTTCATATGGTCACCCTAGCTTAGAGTGCTCTATGAGTACTCTTCCAGCCAGGTTGTGGTGCAGGGAAAATGGTGAATTACATCACGCCAGTCCTTTTCCAGCTTCATTGGCTGCCAGTCCAGGTCCGGGCCCAATTCAAAGTGCTGGTATTGACATTTAAAGCCCTAAACCGTTTGGGGCCAGGTTATCTGAAGGAACACCTCCTCCCATATGTACCTACCCGGACCTTAAGATCATCTACAGGGGGCCTTCTCCATGAGCCCCTGCCAAAGGAAGTGAGGCAGGTGGCTACTAGGAGGAAGGCTTTCTCCGCTGTGGCACCCCGGTTGTGGAACGAGCTCCCCAGAGAGGTCCGCCTGGCGCCTACACTGTACTGCTTTCGTCGCCAGCTGAAGACCTTTTTATTCACTCCGTATTTTAACACTTAATTTTAACTTAAATTTAAATTTTACTGTTTTAACTCTGTATTTTAATCTTATATCAACTTTGCTGTGTGGTTTTATCCTGGTTGCGCTTTTTATACTGTATTTCGTAATTGTGTTTTAACCTGTTGGGTGTTTTACTGTGGTTTTAATTTTTGTGAACCGCCCAGAGAGCTTCGGCTATTGGGCGGTATAAAAATGTTATAAATAAATAAATAAAATAAATAAAATTACAGAAAACAGGGTCCTTTCTTACACAATCTGCCAGTAGAAAAAGTCTACTTGTGGCGTTAGAAATAGTTCACGACTGAGATGGTGCTTGAGAGAATTAGGATGGGTTTGTGTGCAGTTCTATGTGATGCACTACGCACGTCCATAGCAAGATAGTTTAAATTGAGGTGTTATTTGAAATGGAATTGTGATTGGAATGATATAGAGGACTTTCAGATGAAGGAAATTGCATTTCCTTACTGCCACGCTGCTTTCTGATTCTCTCCCATGTTTGAAATGAGCAGAATGACATGGAGAATGGAGCAGTGACCACGTGCCCTATGCATTACAATGGGACAGATACCTCTACTGGGCATTGTATAGTGCAACCTCAACTGCACATGGCAGGAAATCCTGACAAACCAAACATATCTCCGAAAGGGCAGGTTTTCTGAGGTTTATTTTATAACACTAAAACTGGGGAAGAAAGCAGGAGGTCTACAGGAGGGTCACGTTGTTGTCAAATGACCCATAAACATCCATGAGTGGCCATTCATGATCATGTTATATCACTCATTTAAAGAAGCCCTCTGTAAGCAGAAATAGGAAACATATTTGAGTCACCAGTGTGGGCATTTACATGAGTATTTCATTGTAAATGAAGGCATAAGTAAATGATTTTTTTTTAGAGTGGACTAATCATGTTTGAAAGGTGGCTGGATACTATTGCAACCCATCTCTAGAATCACCATGACTAACTTAACTTCAACCTGAACAAATGATGTGATAATATTTCTAGGTATAATTTTTTTTATTTTCTTCCCCTTTTGTCTTCCCCTGAAAAAAGAGGTTGCCCTGCACGTCAAGAGGTTCTTTAGCACTTCTTTGAGTATTTTTAAGCATACTATAACAACCTGTGTTTTTTCCTAGCATAATAAAACTACCAGGGGTAATCTGTGATGCCACTGAATTTTGTAATTAGTCGGCTTATTGGTCAAAATTTGTCCATTCGTAATGCTCACATTTGTAGTGAGCTTGGATCGATGTATTACAAACGCACTATTAAGTCTGGAATTGATTGTGAGCTTCCGAGCATGTACAGTAAAGTAGTACACAAATCCCCCTCAAATTTTCAGTCCTATATCTAGACTGCCCAGGTTCATGAGCTGCTGCCTTCACAGTTGCTGTACAGTGGCTGTAATCCTAGGCATCAAGTGGCACTTTCTCAGCTCATCCCTTGTTGCTCCTTCCTCAGAGTGTGAAACATTGGGGTGAGCTCTGAGATGCTGCCCACCTACATACATTCAGCCATAAGCAGTGAAGGCTGATGGCTCCAGTGTCAGTGGGCTGTGAATCCACTTTGGAGCTATCTAAGGGAGCTATCTATGGGTTCAGCACCTTGGAAATCTCCCATAGAGCTCTGACCTCCAGGATACTGACTAAAATCCAGAGTAGATTCACAGTCCCACTGACAATGGTGCCCCAGTCTCCACTGGCTGTCGGAGTGCTGCTACTGCTGCCTTGCCTCTGATCCCAGGCATTTGAGACCCTATGATCAGGCTTTTCTTTCCAGTCCTGGGATGTTTATTGTCAAGTGTTTTGAATTGTTTTGTATGTAAATGCTTTTTATATTATGATTTATGATGTATTTTTAAGGTTTTAATCTTTTGTAAACTACCCAGAAAGCTTTGGCTGTTAGTATAGAAATGTAATAATAATAATAATAATAATAATAATAATAATAATAATAATAATAATAATGCTCTTCTCGCCCTTGACCACCTCGTGAAATGTGAGAATGGGATGTTGTTGCTCCGAATGATGCATAGTGAATACTACCTGCTGTATTCTTCTCCTCACCTTTTAAGGACTTCAGATGAGGGCTTGCATGCTGAAATCGTGATTCTCAAATAACTTCTAAAGACAGTGTGATGGAGAAAAGCATCCAATTGCTATAGCAACATCACATCATTGTACTATTAGTCAATGTGGTAGGTGTTTGTATTTTTTGTGTGCTTAAAAGTTCATGGAGATAATTCGGTGTTTTTTTAAAAAAGCAAAGAAAAAGATAGTAAATTAATGGGTTTTGGCAAATGCTTCTGATTTATGCTGAAATCTGATGAATGTGGAGGCTGATTAATGCAGCCACTTACTTCAATTTAGCAAAACATGCACATAACAGTGCCTTCACGACTCATAACATTCTGCAACCATGTAGGAATGGATGGGTGAAAAAGTGACAATCTGATTTCAAACTTCCCCTATAGTGCAGATAGTGCGGATGCTTTGTCAAATGGAAGAGGTCTTCCATCCTTCCTCTTTCATCTTTGTGTCTGTGAGTAACTTATCTCTGGTAATAACCCTAGGAAAAAGGAACACAGATAGACAAAAAGTAGATCCACTAGATGATCTCCGGGTAATTTGTGGTTGCTAGTTCAACAAAGCACATTTTTTAAAAAACCAAAGGAAAAATAGCTATCTATCCAGTCTATTTTTGGTCCATGACAGTTTCACATGAGTTCATTCATCAGTCTGTTCTGTTCCTGCTTCTGTAGGGTGACCATATGGAAAGGAGGACTGTATCTTTAACAGTTGTAGAGAAAAGGGAATTTCAGCAGGTGTCATTTCTATGCATGCAGCACCTGGTGAAATTCCCTCTTCATCACCACAGTTAAAGCTACAGGTGCCCTGCCTAGCGTGATCAGATACAAAAGGGGGCAGGGCTCCTGCAGCTTTAACTGTTGTGATGAAGAGGGAATTTCGCCAGGTGCCACATGCATACAAATTAAATTCCCTTTTCTCTACAACTGCTAAAGATACAGGAGCCATATCCTCCTTTTCATCTGGTCACCCTGTGCTTCTACATCAAGACCAGTGTCAGGAGCCGGCATGGTGGAGCAGCTCAGAAGAGCCCTTTCTTGACCATGCCAACCCCTAAGAAATTTCCCTGGGTTGTGGGGCAGTGGCACTTTTCAATGGAAGCAGGGCCAGCACTCAGCTATACTCTGCAACTGAGATTGCCCCACAAAAGAATGCATTTGGGGTAATCTAAGATGGAGGCAGCACATGCAGAGTGGAGTCCACTCACATTCTCTTACCTCAGATTATTTAGCTTTCTCAATAATGTCCCGCAGTTTCTACTTGCACTTTAGCTTCCTGTATCAGCCATTTATAATGGGAAGGACTTTTCATAAAGGCCTGAAAAACGTTAATATTCATACTTGTCTTGTTGAGACTTTCTCTGAGCAGCTTCACACCACTCTGCTAACACAAAACATGGCCATCTGTTGTAGCATAAAACAGAATCAGTGGCAGTAAGGACTCGAAATATTTGGCAAGGAAAAGATCTGATCCTTCCACATATTCAGATAAGTTCTGCTTAATAAGGATGAGCCTGGCTACTGGCATCTGCGTAAGAGGCTGAATGTAAATGGCCCCTTAGATCCTGAATTTCGTGGAGGTATTGCCAATCAGAAACAGCATCAGTGAAGATTACATTCTTGCCAACATAATTTTCATTCAAGCAAATATTGGGGTCATCTGGAGGATTTTTTAAAATGTCTTTTTGAAATTGTCTTTTTAGTGCAAGCAAAAGCAAGCATAAGCCCCCCCCCCCCCAAAAAAAATGGGCTTGTGCTTATGAAGAGTTTTCTGTCAACCTCTAAAAGCGGTGTTAGGCTCATTGTGCACAATTAAAATTGATCGTTCTACCTCTTCATCTGTCACTGGCAACCCTTCCCAAATGCTCAGCCTCTTCCTTTGCATAATATAAATAACCCATCAATATAATCCATCATCTATCTGCCTCTTGTGACATTTCTTTTCCTTGCTGAGCATTGGTGCAGCAATTACAGAATTATACGTTACAAAAGATCCCAAGGTGTGTGGGGTTTTTTCCAGTCTGTCTCTTAGCACCAAAAAAGACTGCACATCTCAAAACATCACCTGCATGCTCACCTACATGTCCCCCAGGCTACTTCTTCATCCTCCATTTCATTTCACTATGTAACAAAAATAAAGTGTCTTTCCCCTACCCCTCTCTCTCTGGGCATGTCTACACCATATGGTGTAGAGGGAGGGAAGCAGAGGATCTCAGACTTACTGGCTTCCGTGATCCTCCCCCAGCGTCTTGATGGCCGTGCAACATCCCAGATAGACATCGTGGCCACCTTTTATTTTTTCTGAAGAGGGAGAAGGAGCACAGTTCCTCCTGTGCAGCTTCATGCCCATTTTTCGAGGATGACAGGAGGGACCACATGGCCCACGCGCTGCAGGATAGTCCTGGAACCATAGGAAAATCGGGTTTTCTGCAGTTCCCGTTATTCTGGGGAAAGTCCTTGGTCATCCTGGGTTACCCCTGGGATCCCCTGTGCATCATTTGGATGCACTGAGACAATCCAAGGACTACTCTGGGATATAGGGCTGGTGTAGACATGCCCCCCCTCTCTCTCTCTCTCACACACACACATAGTGTGACCATATGGAAAGGAGGACAGGGCCCCTGTATCTTTAACAGTTGTATTGAAAAGGGAATTTCAGCAGGTGTCATTTGTATGCATCCAGCACCTGGTGAAATTCCCTCTTCATTGCAACAGTTAAAGCTGCAGGAGCCCTGCCCTCTTTCGTATCTGGTCACTCTAGTATATCTAGAATTTCACCAGGTGTTGCATACATATGGTCACCCTATACACACACATATGTGCATGTCCATTCTGCATATAGTTGAACATTGAGCTTAAGGCTTATGAGTCTCCCCACTTTTAAATAGGGCATTTTATGTAAACTGCATCTTGTGCATATGTGCTTTTGCATAAGTAGCCTCACCCATGCCATGAATTCACCCTTCTTCTTCTTCTTTTTCATCATCATCTTCTTCTTCAATGGATCACACACACAGGGCCTAAACAATTTTATACAAATCTATGTCCCCTTAGTCCTCATTAATTCCCTTTTCAATACAACTGTTAAAGATACAGGAGCCCTGTCCTCTTTTTCATATGGTCATCCTATAGTAGGTATCTTTGGTTTACAGCATATCAGGCCATGGCTAGACCAGGCCTATATCCCAGGATTGTCCCGGGATCATCTCTGTACATCCAAATAGCACACAGGGGATACCAGGAGCAGGCAGGGACGACCCCTCCATTTGCCTGGGATAATCCTTAGGTCTAGCTAAGGCCTCAGACTAACAACATGAAAAAGCTCCACTTTGAAATTAGCAGCTTTCTTAACCTCAGAGGAATGGTCCAAAATTTAATTTCTGTGATGTTCAGAAACTTCTTTTCCCTCTCAATTTCCAAAATTATATTTATTCGCGCATAGTTTATATAAGGGGTGCCAGATGTTCCTTTCTTTGCGACATCATTTCTGAAGGAATGCTCCTTTTGTTGTTGTTCTTTTCTCTTTTCGGAACATCACATCTCCAGAGAACATAATGTATGGGAGTCAGGGAAAGGGCTTGCAATAAAGAAATTCACTTACTAAGCTCTACACACAGATATGAGGGCAATAGCATGGTCAGCAAACATGTAGCATTGGGCCTAGTAATCACATGATTTATTATCTATGAAAGGCTTAATGAGTTTTAACCCTTTCAAATGATTTTTTGTATACCATAATGTACCGGTAATAAAACAGATTTTTTTTAAAAAAATTAAAAGTCAGTTATTTAAAATAACAACATGTATCTATTAAAGTTGAGTAGACCCATATGCACACTTCACTTACATAAATTTGTTTAGACTTCTTTCCCCACTGCCCTCCCAGATTTTCCATCTAATCGGTATCAGTGATAGGGTTGACAACTGTTGAACTAAAAAGTTTTGATGTGCAGACAGGATTGGAAGCCCTCTGGGTCAGGGGCTGTGGCCCAGATTGACTCAGGAGGGGAGCAAAGAGGAGCAGTAGTGAATTTGGGAGGTCTAGCAGTTGTTGGTGAGCTTGGGGATAGAGCTCAATGGTTTCGTTGGGTCTAGAGCCTCGGTGGGCACATAGGGTCACCAGGTCTCCTCTTTGACACAGGACTAGCCTCTATTTGAAGGGTGGTCAGAGGACTGCCATCTATACATATAAATTAGCATATGCAAATGCTTTGCACATATATGTCCTCTTTTTTGGTAATGCATGTCCTTTTGGGGGCAGTTCACCAGTGGCCACCTGAATGCTCCACTGTAGCACTACATTGGTGGCACTGGGGGAAATTAAAAAGCTAGCTAGTATTCGGAGCTCCAGGACAGAAAAAAAATGTAAAGCAGATTAGGCAGAGCAGGTGTCAGAGGCGGGCCCTGCCAGGATGATGGGGCCCTGGTACCTACCCAGGAGTGCCAGATGTTGGAGCTGGTCCTGCATTTCTGAGTTGTGCTACTTTGGCTATATATCAGCGGAGGCTGGTGGCTCCAATTTCAGTGGAGCTGTGAACCCATTCTGGATTTCAGCCAGAACCATCCAGAACTCTAAAGAAGCTACCCAAGGTGCTGAACCATAGTCCCAAAATAGGTCCAGCACCTTGGATAGGGTTCTGACTGAATACATAGGCCCACCGAAATCAAGGCACCAGCCTCCACTGCTATACATGTCTTGCTTTGACTCTTGTGTGAGTGTCAAAGCCTGTGTATTTTACTCCAGGTCCTGTTTCATTCCCCCCTCGTACTTTATTTCTGCTCTCCATTCATTTGAATGCTTTTTAGGACATCAAGAATAAAATATCTGCTTGGCCAAGCACATTCTCTCAGTCCATTAAAAATGTCATCTTGAATCAAAGCAGTACAACATATGAAACGTAGGATTTTATTAGAATATCAAAGAGTACACTTATCTTGGTGACAAGAAGGGCAACTTGATTCAGACCTCACACAGAAGCTGTTTTGAATAACAAATAGGATGTAAATCTGCACAGGTACTAGTATCACAGCACTGAATATTAAATGCATTATTGCTTAGAACCATCACATTATTTTTAGCCTAAGAGCTTATGTTGGTTGAAAGTACACATGCCTGGATTCATGTTAAATTATGTCTATTTACTCACTAATTTGAATGGACAAGGCTATGAAAACCTCTTTTCCATGTGTCAGGTTTTAATTTTCTCTTTTTCAGCTAACAAGTATGCTGTTGTTTTATTTATTTTCACATTTTCTTTACTTAATTCTAGTCCATTAATTATCTTTGACATGATCTAGTGTACATTAATGTAGCTGAAATCCCATTGATTGCAATAGGAAGAGAGCTAAGCATGTGCTTAACTGCCTTACTGAAAACATGAAAGACACTCAGCACTGGGTGAACGCTTCCCTTGTTAGGTTTTACCTGACTTCCAAAATCTGAGTGAAACTCACAATGCCACCCAAACCAATGACATCAGTGGGATGATGTCCCCACAGAATGGGCAGCTCTAGCTCCAGTTGAGGACCACTTCTCTCACCGTGAATTTCCTGGACACAAGTATCCATGGGAAATATGTATATCCCTAATGTAGGGCATGGGGAGGGGAAACTTGATCTGTCAAGGGCCACATTCCCTCAAGGATAACCTATCAGGGGCCACATGCCAGTAGTGGGTGGGAGAGAAGCCAGTGATGGAGAAGCCCAGAGGCCAAAATGAGCAGTTCCACATGAATGGGCCCACCTCTTTTTCAGTCTCTCTCTGCTCCCTACTTTTCTCTCCCCTCACTCGGTCTTCTTCCCCACCCAGCAGACTGCCAGTGGAAGGACAGATCAGCCTTGCCAGATGCCTGAACTGAGGGCTTTTGAAATTAGGCTGCGGGTCACATACAATTAGGCTGCCCAACCCTAAAATAGGCAAAACACATTTTTAAAACTGTAGGCTTTTGGAAGGAGTTCATCATTTTGATATATGACTACTGAGTTTAGCTGCTTAGGTACTTAATCCATACTATTTATAAGTCCCAATTGTCCACCATTATCTGTGCATAATGCTACTTGACCGTTTGCTGTGGGGAACATAGACAATTCCAGTAATTTTGGGTTGTGGTTGTTGTTGTTGTTGTTTTCCCCAGAACAATGGTATGATTTCCTACCAAGAAGCAATCCCATCACCTCTAACAAGACTCAAAAACAGTTGCTGGTTCATATTCAATATAAAAAATGTGTTACAATCCCAACACGAATTTGGTGGACACAGCAAAATTTCAATCCCATTGATTTCAATGAGAGAGATTTATGCATGCTCACCTCTCCCATGTGGCTTAACTTTGGCTGCAATATTCTCATGTATAGAAGCCTAACCTTTCTAAGATTAGTACCTATATTGCTTCTACTCTCCAGCTTCATACTGAATCTCTCTGACTAATAACTAAGTAGAACCTTTGCCAAGGGTGGGAAAGTGTGACCCTCCAGATGTTGTCTGACTGCAACTCCCATCATCCCTAGCTGCATAGCCACTGGTGAGGGATGATGGAAGTTGCAGTCCAATAACATCTGGATGACCACATGTTCCCCACACCTGACCTTTATGTTCAGGCAAAGTTGGTGAGAGACAAACAATATCATATCCTACTTGTGGGTTTTCCAGAAAGATTTGGTTGGCCAATGGTGGAAACAGGGGGGTGGATCCAGGGGGAAAGTCTAAGTGGTCCTATTGATTTCAGTGGGTCTTCAATTAATATGACTAAGGCCCTTTCTGTTCCCAGAATCCCCTGTGTGGCATCTGGATGCACAGGAACAATCCAGGGACGATCCTGGGGGGGGGGGGGAAGCAAGTGTAATGTAGAAACAGCCCATGCCTAAATCAACTCAGGATATTGGCCCAGATGGGCCCTAGTCTGATCCAACAGAGTTCTTCTTTTGTTTGTATGTAATGAGCTATTGCAGAACTAATGACTTAAGTTGTAAAAGATACCCTACATCACTTATCCAAGATGATGATGATGATGATGATGATGATGATGATGATGATTTCTTACCCACCTCTCCATCTGGTTCAAGGCAGGGAACAACATTGAATACAAAAATACTATAAAACACATAAAACTGATTAAAAGCATACAAAACCAATACATTATTAAAATCTTTTAAGACATCTTAAAATTTGACTGAGTAGGCCTGCTGGAAGAAATCAGTCTTTATAGCTTTGGCGAATCTCTTCCGGCAGGCCATGCCACAGTCTGGGAGCAGCAGAAGAGAAGGTCCTCCGGGTAATGGTTGTCAGCCTAGTTTTGGCTGACTGAAGTAAATTCTTCCCAGAGGACCTAAGTGTGAGGGGCGGATTGTACGGGAGAAGGCGATCCCACAGGTAGCCTGGACCCAAACCATGTAGGGCTTTAAAGGTGATAACCAACACTTTATACTTTGCCCGGAAACTAATTGGCATCCAGTGAAGTGATTTTTAAAGTTGGCGTAAACTTGTGTTCATCATTATTATGGACTGATACCCCATTCTCAGTTTTGCTGATGCCAATTCGAATTCCTACCTTATACTTAACTATTACGGAAGTCTATCTTTACCTGGTTTAAAGTGTAAATCTGTTCCAACTGGAATGTGGAGCTATATTCTGAATCAAGGGCATAGGCTGACCAGGCTGAACTGTTTGCTATGTTAGCCTGTATGTATTAGCCCTTACTCTTTTTGAAATGATTGCTGTGAAACTACTCAAATTACAAAGCCAGCTGCTCTGTAACGCACTTGCAAAACTTCTTACTTTCTATGAAATTCCCATAGTTGCTCATTGAACTATGTGGGCAGAGCAATCAATCAGCCGTTTCCCCCGGGGAAGTGTGCTCTCTCAGTTTGGATCAATGTTCTTAACTGTTACTTGCCAATGTTTTATATGGTTGCTGCCCCTCATGAAGATCTAAAACCTTCTTTTAAGGTGGGCTTGTTTTGTTGTGGGAAGGGCAATGAATTCCCAAGTGGCTTTCAGCCATGGAATGATCATTCCCAGGAGGCAGTTTGATAAGATGCACGCAGAAAACAGAAAATCCCCCCACCCAACACTCATCATGAAAAATTATAATTACTTACAGTAGCTGATTCTGAATTGAGCTTGGAACCATTTGCCTATTACTAATAAATACCCACTGGTTTTTATTACCACCCTTAACAAAAAGTATGACAACATGGTTAAAGAGGGCCAGGGACTAACAGACCCACATTGCCTATTTGCCTCCCAGGGTATTCAAGGTGGTGGGTCTTACTTTTAAAGCCTTAAGGATGCAATCCTATGCATGTTTAGACAGGGGGAAAGAAACCTAAACCTCTCAGCGTTCCCACTGGTTGGGGAATGCTGAGAATTGTAGGCCTTTTTTCTGCCTATACATGCATAGGACAGAGCCCTAAACATCTTGAGACCCAAATATCTGCAGGGGCACCTTTCCCTATGCCAGCCTGCCCATGGCTTCAGTCAGAAAAGGCTGTCCACCAAATACTTTGGAGACATTACGTGTCAGCAAGGGAGAGGGCCCTCTCGGTTGTGGTCCCTGATCATGGAGCACCCCCCCCCATGGAAATATGATTGGCATCAACAGTGTAATTAGGTTGGCAGCAGACCAAAACCTTTTGGTTTACCCATGAATTTTAATCGGTTGCTTTTGTCTGTTCTCTTGTATTTGCTGCCATATTTGCTTGGATGATGCTGAGGATGAAGTTACAGCCTTTTCATTTTACTGTGTTTTATTTTAATCATACTTCTACACCACCCTGGTATCTGCAAGGATGAAGGGCAGTTTTTAAATGTTTAATTAAATAATTAAATAAATAGAATGAAACTATCTTGAGTATGTGACCCCAGGACAAGATATTGGAAAGACCTTGTTCATAGCATCATAGAATAGTAGAGTCGGAAGGGGCCCATAAGACCATGGAGTCTAAACCCATGTATCACTCAACCCTTCCAGTGGCAATGACATTGTGACATCCAGAGCGGCATATGCCTCAAGGTTTCTTGTTGCTTTCAGTGATGTTCAGAAGTGTCGTTCTTTGTTGTTTATAGTCCTATAAGGTTATCATAAAGATTCTAAAAAAACAAGAAAAGGGCTCTTTACAACACACATTTTGTCATCAATATTCTTTTCCAATGGCTGGAAGACCTAGCACTGCAATTGCATTATTCATATTGCTTGTTTATGTGGAGTGAGCAACAAATGAGCTCCAGATGGATCAATCTTTATAAGACAAGGCGTATTGTTTCGGAGAATGTACTAAAAATAGTTTCTTCCTGAAAAGACTCTCCAGCGCTTGAAACTTGAAAACCCTATTTTGCCATCTAGTGGCTACATGTGTTCTTCTACCTGAATTATTCCTTTATGTCCTTCTTTTCGATTTTTGGATTTCTAAATATATTTTGCCCTTGAACCTGATGGGGGAGCGGAGAGAACCTCAGGAATGGTTTAACATGTTTCACATGATCTGTTGAACAACCAACTGGAAAGAAGACAGTTGCCTGGCTCATTCTTTTCCATTTTCAAGGTTATAAATCTCTTTAAGCATAGCATAGAAAAAAGTTTAAAAGCATGACCTTTAAACATTCTTCTTAGAAGATGAAACACTTCTTAGTATGGTTGCCAGGGGATGGAGTTTGGGGAAAATCTGATCTGAAGGAAGAACTACTGAGATCTTAATTAGCAGGGAAGACTCTCTTATTAGGAAAGGAAAATGTATTTAGCCTAGGTACAGTTCAGCAAACCCACCCTATTACTTGAAAAATAGCACTGTATTACCTTGTGTATATAATTTTCTTAGTTTTGTTCATCTTATCTCTAGTGGTGGTGTCAATACACCTATGCCTTAGTTAACCTGAAGTATATAAGATGCAGAGGGTTTATTTTGGTGGCAGAGGTCTTCTGGTTAAGGGTTTTTATAGATGAGACAGCCTTGTAAAAGGGAGTTCCAATAGCCAGAGACGTTTCCTTCACAATTACTAACATTTTAACATTTTAAAAATTCATTACAAAGCAGGCATTGAAACACAGCATCAATTGATATTATTTCTTTATTACATTATGAGAGACCTTTTCCTTCAAGGGGCCCAAGGTAGTGTACATCATCACTGACTTCTCCATTTTATCATTACAACAACCCTGTGGGGTAGGTTTAGGCTGAGAGTTAGTGACTGGCCCAAAGTCACCCAGTGTGCTTCATGGCCAAGTGGCCACTAGAACTCCTGAGTCCCAGTACAACACTCTTACCACTATACCACACTGGCTCTATTCTATAGTTAGAATACATTAGCTGGAGTCAAATACCCTAAAACTTCCAAGTGCAGTCAGGTATTAATAAATAACATAACTAGCAGTCAGTTCCTCAAAAGTGCGAAGCGCAGGAAATAGCAACCAGTTTTTTTACAGCCTGCAGCTGTGATCGCCCATATGTCCCATTCCCTAATTTTTCCGGTGCAGTTCTTAAAGGCTCAGACAACAACAGACTCAGCTAGGGGACAGGGGGGGGGCGGAGTTTGCCTTTAGCTTCCAGATATTCCTGCCGTTTCTTTTTAGAGTAAAAGGGATTATTTGAAACTGAGATAGATGATAGATAGATAGATAGATAGATAGATAGATAGATAGATGACAGATAGATCAATTCCTTGTACAGGGAACTTCATACTAAGGGCTCATCTACACCAAGCAGGATATTACACTATGAAAGTGGTATATAAAAGGCAGGAGCCACACGACTGCTTTATAGTGGTATTGAAGTGCACTGACAACTGTTGGGGCCCATTGACATATACCATATACCGCTTTCATAGTGTTATGTCCTGCTTGGTGTAGATGTGTCATTGGGCCCCAACAGTTGTCAGTGCACTTCAGTACCACTCTAAAGAAGCAGTGTGGCTCCTGCCTTTTATATACCGCTTTCATACCGCTTTCATAGTGGAATATCCTGCTTGGTGTAGATGAGCCCCAAGATTCATGGCTTTTCACATTCTAACATCCAATGCTAGAAATGAAATAGGAAATAATTGTAATTGATTACAGCTAATTCTCTCGCAGAAAACATCTACATATTAACCTTCTTTCTAGTCCAGTCAGCCATTTATTTATTTTTTTGGCAGGGGGCTGGGGAGATTTCTACTATATGCTATACATTATAGAAAGAACAATTTTCCACACAACAGCATATCAGAGAATATATAATGTACTGGCTTTATCAAAAGGCGACTTTAGAAATGCTGAGCTTTGTAGAATATTGGGAAAGAGTGGGTCATGTTGCAAAAAATAGCAAATGTGGTGCTCAATGCAGCAAAAAAAATCTGATTGGTCGGTAAAAATGCTGTGCTGTAGCAATATTAGGCTCTGTATCTCTATGTCTTAGAATCCTGTTCATGCTATTATTCCCACAAGTGACAGGATACTCACAAGATTAACAGGATTATTCCACCAGGCTTTGTGACAGAATCCCATATCAAAGTAGCACAGTGATGATTTAGTTGTCAAGCATTTAGATCATCCATCAATCCTTGCCATGAGAGCACCAATGTGTGCAGAGAACTCACTTTTTTGAAATACCTCCTCTATTCATTTCAGCGAGGTGAGACAATCAATTCATGCAAGGATCAGCAGTATGCATGGAAAGCAATGGATGCAGGAAAGTTCCTTTATTCTTGCTTTACTTCATTGGGGAATTTTGATCTGAAACATAGTTAGTTCATACATTCCCTTTTTACTGCACAGAATCAGAGAGAGGGGAGAAACAGACACAGTCCTGTCCCGCTTCTCTCATAACATGGAGTTCTACCATCAGACAGAAGGAAAGGAAAGGAACCTCTCGTGCAAGCACTGAGTCATTACTGACTCTTGGAGGGACACCAGCTTTCGCTGACGTTTTCTTGGCAGGCCTTATAGCGGGGTGGTTTGCCGTTGCCTTCCCCGGTCGTTATTACCTTTCCCCCAGCTAACTGGGTACTCATTTTACCGACCTCGGGAGGATGGAAGGCTGAGTCGACCTGAGCCGGCTGCCTGTGAACCAGCTTCCACTGGGATCGAACTCAGGCCGTGGGGATAGTTTCAGCTGCAGAAACTGCTGCTTTACCGCTCTGCGCCACACGAGGCTCGTATCAGACAGAAATCAACCTGAAATTTTGTAATTAGTCAGCTCGTTTGGTCGAAATTCATCTGTTCATATTGCTCCCCTTTCTACTGAGCCTGGATTGGTGTAATACAAAAGCACTATTACATTTGGAATTGACTGCAAGCTTTAGAGCATGCACAGACTGCATCTAAACAATGCCATTTCTGTGCATGCACTGAGGGATTCCCCCTTGAACGATCTGGTGTTCGTAGAAGTGGGAGCGGAGCAGCCCGATTCGCCTCTGCCAAAGGCAGATCCGAGTCGGGTCGGGGAGCTGCGGATCGAGGTAAAGCGGTTCGCCTCCATCCAGAGCTCAGAATGCAGGTAAGTGGGGGGCTCACCTGGTGATGGTGGTGGAGCCAGGTAAGGGGGCAGGGGGAGGGGGCTTACCTGCATCAGTCACAGTCTGGCGTAGACTTCAACTGAGGCCTGGGCCTCAGTTGAAGCTGGTGCCAGACCGTGATGGAGGCATGTAAGTGGGGGAGGGAGGGGGCTTACCTGGCTCTGCCGCCATCCGTGCAGTGACGGCAGCAGAGCCAGGTAAGGGAAAGGGGGCTTATTCAGCCCCCATTTTGTCCCCCTTCCCCACTTACTTGCCTCTGCTGCCGCTGTGGAGCAGGGAGGGTCGGATTGAACCAAAGCGGTTCGGGCCTGGTCCGGAAGTTCTGGATCAAGCCACGAAGCAGTTTGGGGGGTCCGTGCACAGCCCTACATGGCATGGCATGACATCATCCTGCAGGCAGGCCACACAATAGCAACCAATCAGGAGAGGTTACATCACATGACGATGCATGACATCATGCCATGAGACAAGTAACTGCTTCTTGCTCTATCTGACTATAGTGGCACTGAAATGCACTGACAACTGTTGGGTCCCAGGACACAGCTACACCAAGCAGGATGTAACACTATGAAAGTGGTATGAAAGCAGTATCTAGTATGTATCAATGGGTCTCAACCGTTGTCAGTGCACTTCAATACCACTATAAAGCAGTAGTGTGGCTCCTGTCTTTGATATACCACTTTCATACCACTTTCATAGTGGAATAACCTACTTGGTGTAGATGAGCTCTAGATCTCAGATCTTCTCCAGGGAGGGAAAAGCAGAGTAAGAGGTCTATATAAAAAAAGTGTCTCCCAACAGTGAACTCTAATCTCTCAGCTATTCTTTTTCTGTCTCCAAGAAAACCTAGATCCCTTCCATAATTATTGGTACAGTTCAAAGCAGTATATATATGGAATGATTGAAGTTCTTCCTCGTCTTTTTACAATGATGTCACCTGCAAGAAAAGAAATAGAGAATGGAATTCTGCATTTAGACATTTTCCCTCAAGAGCCTCATGCAAATAAATCACACTTTCCCCAGAAAGCTTTTTACTGTGCTCTCTGATACATACAGCAATAATTTTTTGAGGCAGATCCACCTTTAAGCACCTTCTTTGTCACTAAAAAAATGAAGAAGTAAAAACACCTTTATTTACTGGGGTCATTCAAGGAGTCATTTGTTCCCAGTGTTTGCTAGTAATCATATGTAGGTATTAAATTGCAAGACTCTTGTGACAGGTTTAGATGCTGTTGGAAATCACAGCTGAAAATCTGCCAGGGTGATCTTAGGGGAGAAATTTCATTGTAAAATCATTCATAAAGGCTTCTAAATCGAGATCCTCTATACCTTGAGTGTATTTAACAAAACAACAACATGCAGATTTGGAACACAAGCATCTGTTGTTCAGTGTTGCAACATGAGGCTTTTATTGCCTGCCATACCACCTACAAAATTACACCACAAGCAATTAATAATAAAAACAAGGCTCCCGTAATTCCACAACCTTGTGACAGGAAACCAGGTTTAACAAGAAACAGTGACCTAGCGAACTGAAGATCTGTTTCCACATGGCCTTTTGGCTTCCTCCACATTCACCTCGCAGCCTGAAAATTCCCTGATAATGCAGCCCTGAATCCTTGACATGAGTATGTGACAATCCTCCGCCCACATGGGTGGGTCAGGTTGGGAGCTCCTCAAGCTTCTCCACATGAGCAATAAATTGCATGGTCAGGAAGCACTTTAAGCTACAATATGCTGATAGGTTTTGCATTTTTGGTGATTTTTGGCCCCACCCCTTTTGCCTTTGCTCCTGTTCCCTTTGCTCTTGGCCCTGCCCATCTCTGGAATGCGGCCCCTGGCTGAAAGAGGTTTCCCACCCTCATGCTAAACCCTTATTTCATAGGACATCTGCTTAACTCAATGTGCACATAGTCTAAAGGGCAATGTGGAGAGCACTGTGTGCACTACTGGGCTTATGATTCCCCCTCCTGCCAAGGCAGTTCTCAACCCCAGGGATCTTAGGAGTTTTGTTGGATGTAGGGAAGTCATGAGTGTCCGCTTGGGAGTGTGAGGGCAGCAGGGACCCCCAGGTTGGGCCCTCGTGAAGCCAAGCAGATGCACCCAGTGCAAAATTGGAACCACACCTAAGTGCTCGCAAGCCCCTAAGAACCCTCAGGCAAGGTCCTCCCTGGCTTCTAACATCACTCCCTTTCCCATTAACTAGGGTGACCCTATGAAAAGGAGGACAGGGCTCCTGTATCTTTAACAGTTGCATAGAAAAGGGAATTTCAGCAGGTGTCATTTGTATGCATGCAGCACCTGATGAAATTTCCCCTTCATCACAACTGTTAAAGCTGCAGGAGCAGCTTTATACTAAAGTGACCAGATTTAAAAGAGGGCAGGGCACCTGCAGCTTTAACTGTTGCGATGAAGAGGGAATTTCACCAGGTTCTCCATATATACAAGTGACACCTGCTGAAATTCCCTTTTCAATAGAACTGTTAAACATACAGGAGCCCTGTCCTCCTTTCCATATGGTCACCCTACATTAACACAGGAGGCGGGGAATACAGAAGACTAGGGAAATCACTTGTTTCCTCTCTCCACGCTAATGACGGCCACCGTTAGCATGGGGGGGATGTACATTGATGGTGCTATATAAATAAATAAATAATAATAATAATAATAATAATAATAATAATAATAATAATGTACACTTTCCAGAGGCTTTAGAAAGCACACTTTCACACACACACACACACACACACAAACACACACACACACACTGATGGGGCCTTGAAGGCCCCATTAATACAGCGGGGGGAAGGGCTGAAGCCAGAGCTGGCAGCTGCTGAATGCCAAGAGCACTCTGGAGGGGCTCACTTGGGCCCAGTTCCTGGGGGGTGGGCTACAGCATGGGCGGGGTGAGCACTTGCAGGGCAAGAGCTTCCCAAGCTCGCCCACCACTAGTTGGATGCAGTATAAAGCAATGACGTTGTGAGCTAGTGGCTGCAGTTAGCATGCAGGAGTACTTTCACCTGCCTAATAGTGCGATCCTAAAGTGTCTTTACTCAAAAAGTAAATCTTACTAGTCCTGATGGTTATGTGCTACCTCCAGAATCAGAGGCAGTAAGTCCGTACACCAGTTGCTGGGGAACATGGGTGGGAGGGTGCTGTTGCACCATGTCCTGCTTGTGGGTGCCTGGTTGATAGCTGGTTGTCCACTGTGGGAAAAGAGTGCTGGACTAGATGGACCCTTGGTCTGATCCATCAGGGCTGTTCTTGTGTTCTTATGTACAGAGTTCAATGGGATTCACTTCCCATGTGCTGGGGAGCTGCCTGGCTTCCTCTCTGGACTGCCGTAGATTAGTATTGTAAACTAGCCATTTCTGGCTGACATAGTTTACAACATTAAATCTACTGCAGTCCAGAGAGGAGGCCCAGTGGCTCGCTGTTAAGTCCTGCAGGCTGGCAAGCAGGCGGGGGGCAGAGGCTGGCCATTGGGCCAAAGCAGGCCAAAGTGGTTCAACTGCTTCAGGTCAAGGCAGCCCAATCTGGTCCCGAATGCTTTGATGCAGATTCAAGCTTTGGGACAGAGTTGGTGCACAGCCATACTTTGAAGTACAAAATCAAATGAAGTACAAAATCAAACAGCCACTAAAACGGATCTGTAGTCAATAAAAATGTGCCACTAAAATTTAGATTCCATCCTTCAGCCACCAAAAGTCTCTTCAACATTACATTGTAATGTTCAGGAGCACGTTCTGTGTCTCAATGTCCATCCCATTGTTGAAGAACATCGTTTCTGCGAAATCCATCTCCTAAACCGTACACCTTGAGACGGATGGAAGATTATTGACGTAATTACACTGCATGCACTGCAGTTTGAATGCAGGGACGTGAGCCTGTGACTTCAAGTGTGTTAGAAGATTTGCTTAACTGTGCAAATATTAACTGCTCTGTATGAGGTTCTGCTGACTACAGATCTGTTTTGGGAAACAAGGGCTTTGGTAGCTTGGTGATGAAGGAGGTTGTTTTTTACAAAATGGGTAGGATCTCAATGCACTATTTCTTTATGAAAAGAGATATGGAGTTATAATATTTTTCTTACCCTTTTCTAATTTTACCTTAGTACAGAAATGTAATTAAACTGTACTGTAATGATTCATTGCTAGAGCTGTGCTGTGATTTCTGGGTTGGGGGGAAATATCATGGAGGGTTGAAATGTTTCTGTACTCTAAACCCCTCAGTTATCATAGAATTGTAGAGTTGGAAGGGGCCTATAAGGCCATCGAGTCCAACCCCCTGCTCAATGCAGGAATCCTCCTTAAAACATACCTGACAGATGGTTGTCCAGCTGCCTCTTGAATGCCCACAACCTCCCTAGGTAACTGGTTTACCAGTTTGAATCCTGTTCATGGCCAATATATCCCCCTTTCTGCTGCCGCTTCAAGCTACATCTCCGCTCCCAAGCTGAGCTAGGGATTCTTTGTCCTTTATATAGTGGTCCAGGGGCAAATCTACACAAGTGCTTACAACATGTGTGTTTTTACAACTTCTAACATTTCATTTTGGGTCACTTTTAAACGTCACAGGTCACACTCAGTGAATGTAGTGTTACTTACCTTTCGCTTTCCCAGTATTTCTTCGTTAAACCAGGACACACACTATATCTTGTGTCACTGTTGGTAGGAGTTTCTATTCCTCACTCGATACTGTGATCCGCCCACTTCCTGATCTCCTGCCTTCTCCCTCCCCCCATTTTCAATGAAAAAACAGAAATGATCATCCAGCTATCTTCCCCAAGAAATAACTGCTACAGCTACAGGGTGAGCTAAGGAACACGACAAGAAACGCAGGAAGAGCATTTGTTTTAGGCACCGAAATCTAATGCACACACACACACACACACACCCAGGACAACGATTGGCTAAACAATGAGGCTTGAAATCTCAGAGAGAGGAAGTAATAACGATGGAAGGGGACACATGCCACTTCATGCAACACTTTTAAAACACAAGAAACAAAAAATTATGTTAGAAAGTAGGAAAAAAACAACAATGAAAAAACTTCATGTGTCCCAATCAGTTATCATAACCCTTCCTTAACGTTTTCCCCCATAAGTGTAGATCCTGCCCAGATCTATTAGGAACCACATGGTAAACATGAAGTTTTGTAGCCAATTTGATTCCGACATCATTGAAGGCAAATGACAATGTGTTAGTGTGAGACCAATGCATTCTGAATTCATCAGTTGAGTGATCCTAGCTAATCAGGAACACCATGATGTCGCTGAAAATAAAGAAATCCTACTGGTGCCAATGACCTTCTCCACATTTAACAAAAATCCCACAACCTTACCAGAACTATGACTTCCAGAGTCTTTGTGGGTATTGTGCCAATTTAATGATTGTCATAATACACACGCTCCCCACCCACCCGTTTTGGCCAGTTCCATCCCATATGTTTCCATTTTTCCATCAACAGATGGCGCTGCTTTCTAGCACAATTTCTGTTTATTACTGCGTTTCCGGAGTTTTATAAAATGGCAGATTCCCGCTTGAAAATGGCAGGAGAGGCATTGGAGGTTGACAATGTCATGAAAAGGACCCGCAGACTTCCATAAGTGACCAATCACGAGCATGGAATAAAGTGCTCATGTGGAGAAGCTCAGTGATTCCTGCCTAGGTGAACACTTTTTGTCCCTTCTTGCAGAGATTATCAAGAAATTGCTGGAGAGGGTACCTTTCCACACTGATAAAATGTTAATGAAATGCCCACTTGTATCACCCCATTCTCTCTACATTGCTTGGGGAGGGCTTTTGATTTGTTGTGCCTTGCTTGTAAGCTTTCCAGATGTATTTGGCTGGCCATCACTGGAAACTGAATAAGTTCTGTTTTTCTTATAGCCTTTGTTTTTAAGGAAGCCCCAAAGAGGTTGCTCTGTATCCCCTTGACAACCCTGGGCTTGTGAAATATTTGCAGGAAGCTTTGTGGTCCGATCTACTTTTTAAACCTCCTTGGACAGCAGAACGACTTCAAGAAGAAAATATAATGAGAATTAAGGGAATTAAGCAAAATTGCTTAGTTCTTGCTTCAGCTGCTTCATTAACTGGTTGTTTAATTGGAAGCATTTGATGGTATTAGGGCAATAAAGTAGGTGAGGGACAGTGGAACATTTGTGGTCAGGACTTTGTGAGGAAGTTGCTATCTTAGTCTGCTTAAAGTGGAATTTTGCTGGACAATGTACACTTCCCTTAGAGCAGAAAAGTGTTCCAAAGCAGCTGGCAGACATATCATATTCACAATATTTATGTTAATTTAGCCAGAAGGAGTCCTAGTGATTTCCATCAATAACTATTGGCATTGTATATTATGGGTCTTTATTCTCACATTTTTGTCCCGTGATCTAGTTGGAAATAATCCTAATATTCCTATAGAATCCACATACTTGTGCTTTTCTAATGTAACCTCAAGCGAAAGACACATCCATGTAGCTCCCTGATTACTCACCTGTAAGGCTAACCTTCCTCAGCTGCAATGTGACTGAAAGTGAAATATGAATGCCTGAAAATATCCTAATTTTTTACTTGAATTAAACATTTGATAATAGTAAAAGAATGGCTTCGGAAATGGCATTCAAACTTTTGAATGCCATACAAAGTTTTCTGTGGAAATGTTGAACACAAGCCCCCAACAAACAGTTCAATACTTCCTATGGGTATAAGGAAGTTGATGATGACGATGATGTTTTACAGTTTTATCCTGCCTTTCCACAGGAGAGCTCAGGCTCTTCCCTCCACCCATTGCATCCTAAAAACAACCCTGTGAGGTAGGTTAGGCTGAAGTAATCAACTCAAAGTCATCCAGTTAGCTTTATTTCGGGGGTGATTTAAACCTGGTTCTCCCTAGACCTAGTTTAATGTTATAACCATTATGCCACATTTGTTCCATTCTCAACGTAGCCTCCAATTCAAAGTCATAAGGTTTAGACACCTGTTCTCCCAGGTGATTTTTGCAAGCACCAGCTTTATTTTTCAAATAATAGTCCCCTCTCTGTCTGTCTGTCTGTCTGTCTGTCCATCTATCTAGTTTAATTTAAGTAATTTGCCTAATCTACTACACTGCTGGACCCTTTGAAACAATCTATTTCCAGAAAGAATGCTGTTTGGAGGAACAAAATGGCTGCCTGACTGGAATGAAAGCAAAACCTGTTGTCATTATAATAGAAACTACTTGGCACAGAAACATCCTCATATTCTACATGTGGCCCATGAGCCCATAGACAGGACATGCAAGAGATAGAGTCCTCGTCTCTTGGGGCGGAGGGGGAACTCTTGTAAACTCCATTTTCAAGCAGTGTATTCACGTCCTGTCCTGTGCATATGGTATGGAAAAGATTCCTCTATTTTCCTTTCTTTTCATTAACCATTTGTTTCTTTTCTTCTGCTGACAGGTAGCCCGATCCTGTGCTGTCTCCATTGTTGTTATCTGGCTTGTACTTGCAACATCTGTCCTCTGTCTCCTCTGCTCCACTTACCTTTAAACAACAGCAGCAGCCACACAGAAAGAGTTACCACAATGTTTTGCAGCTACTGCATTGCACCATGGCTAGGACAGTAGGCTTTTTCAAGGAGTATGGACTTGGCAGCAGTCCAGACACCTCCTCCTCATCTAACCCAATGCTTGTGTTCCTGGCTACTGCCCCATGGTGAGTGGGGCTTGCAAAGATAGCAGAATGCCCTTTACCATCAATAGGAGTAGCCTCATGCCAGACCCTACTATGTACTGATGAGGCTGCACAATGGAACAGAAGATCAGGCTGAGAATCACTAAAAACAAAATGGCTCAGATCCAGATGCAGTCAAACTGAGAGTAGACCCATTGAATTCAGGGAGACATAAGTCGGTCATGACTAATTCAAGATCCACTGAGTTCAGTGGGTCAGCTCTAAGACCCTGTTCAGATGACACACTAAGCCACAGTGGATGCTGCTGCTGCTGCTGGTAATATTTTTTTACCCGCCCCTCCCTCTGGATTGAGGCGAGGAACAACATAGGATACAAAAATATTATAAAATACATAAAACTGATTTAAATATATAAAACTAGTACATTATTAAAATAACAGCCAGACAAGTATTTTGGAGCTCCATCAGACGAGCGTTTTATTGCATACTCATTACTGGGCGGTCACGGAATTTTGCAGATCGCTCTTATGACGTTGTCTGCCTCCCACCTCTTCTAGCCTTCTTCACGTGACAAAAAACACCCCAGTAGGTCAGACTTATTTTTTGGGACCGAACTTGCCACTATCCCTTGCTGTGTGCAGGAGAAGCAGTGTGATCAAAACAGCCCACTGAATGGGCCATGTGCACATTGTTTACTTCCTCTTTCGAAAGAGGAAGTAATGAGGGACAAAGGCGTGGGCAGAGAAGCAATGTTAAGGAAACACCATTTCCCCCCATGTGATGATACTCTTGAACTAAACATTATGGCTGAGTGTGTTGTGTGAACCATGACTTGGCATATTGTGTGAACCATTTCTAGCCACAGTGGCTACATAACCACAGTTTAAACATGCTCACTAACCATTTGCTGCAAAAGGGTTAGCAGCCTAACCATGGATTAGTGTGTTGTCTGAACAGGCCCTAAGTAAGTTTGACTAAGGTCTGGAACCAACCCAATGCCTACAGTTCATTAAGTTCTACAGGTACAATTTAGATGGCAACTTGGAGACATGTGAACATCTGTACTCATTCTACTGCTAGTGTAATTCTCCTCCTCCTTCTCTGCCTAATGTTAGCTGTTGCAGCTCCCTCTCCATCTGTCCAAAAAGAAAGAGGCCAAGATGGCAACTGAAGCAATGGGCTGGAAAGGGAAATACGTTGACCTTACGGGCCTCTCTCTTGCACAGCTCTCTCCAGCGCTTAATATTCCTTTTCCAGGTGAGCGGCCAGCAATGCTATTTGGCCACTTTGGATGGCTAAAAGCTTCAAGGACAAAGGGCCAACATTTGACAGCTCTTGAAATGGTTATATATAGAATTTCTGTCTGTTGTCATTCATACAACCCAGAAACCCTTCTCACACAGCTAATAATGAAAAGGAGTATCATTAATCCATAAACCAGCACCATTTTTGGTGGGGGGGGGGAAGTGTGCTAAAAGCTTTTATTTAGCATTGGTATTGCAAAGACAATGCAGAAGGCAGGCTGCTTCAGAGGTTTTTTCTTGGATCCCCATTGAAATCTCTCTCTCTCTCTCTCTCTCTCTCTCTCTCTCTCTTGTATTACTTACCACAGGGATGAGCAACATATGTTCCTACAGATATTATTGCACTGCAGTTCCCATCAGCCTTAGCCAGCATAGCCAGTGGTGGGGAAGAATGGGAGTTACAGTCCAAAAACATCTGGAGGGCCACATATTGCCCACACTTGTCCTACCAGAATGCTCTTACTCACATTGTTTCCTCAGCTGATCATTTCTCCTTGGCTTGGGCCACATTCACAGTTAGAACATTGGCTCACATCGGCCTTAGCGAGACCTAAGGATTATCCCAGGCAAATGGAGGGCTCGTCCCTGCCTGCTCCCAGGTTCCCCTGTGTGTCATTTGGATGCACAGGGATGATCCTGGGACGATCCCGGGATATAAGCCTGGTCTATCCATGGCCATCATGTGAAGCTGCATAACATGGATTATCCCCAATATGGGTCAAAGTTAATGAGCAAATAAATTTTGTTCGTATCACTCTTTGGAATGGATATGTACCACATTCTGTTTTGGAAGGAGAGGTTCGATAGCATCTCTGTGACATGTAGCCTTGATATCCAGACTCTATTTGTTTTACAGCATGATCCTATATATGTTGACACAGTAATAAGTCCCATTGAGTTCAACGAGGCATAGTCCCAGGTAAACAGGACTGCCCTTCTAATGCTTATGCATTATTCACATCTTACAGGTCAGCTCTTCTTTTCTTGTGTATAAAACGTACGGACTATGTAACCGATCTTGCTATAGAGGAAAAGCAAAACAACTACAGAGATTCATATCTGGTCCTCATTCACTGGCCTCTATGCATAGATGCTCTAGTGGGCCAATAAACTTTACACAAGACTTTTAAGGATATAGATTCACATATACCGAATTATATGGACGCAAGGAGACTATGCTGTAGCGTTACATTTTCCACCCACCAATTCCCACTGAAGCAATGTTTTACTCATGTTTTAGCAATACAATAGTTAGCATTCAAACATTTAGAGAAAGATAGAGTCTAACTGCATATTCTAGATGTACAGATGGCAGATAGAAAAGTCCCTATGTTTATTTACAGCTATTGTCCATTGTATCCCAAGAAACCTGTGGGAGGATAGCGTTGTTGCAATGATGTATGGTATGAAAACAGACTGCTGTTATCCTTAAACTGAGAGCCTAAGTAAAAGAAGAAGAAGAAAGAATTTGTTACAATAGAATTTAATTTATTGTCCAGAAATTTCCATATTGTAGTGCGCTTATGGCAATGAAGTCTTGCCTTCACTGCTGCAAGAGGAGCCACACCAAGAATGAGGAAGAGATGGGCAGGGGTCGGAGAAGTGAGTGAGTGAGAAAGAGAGAGATATAAAAAAGAAACGGGAGAGACATTGGTGAAACAAAGAAACAAAAATAGAAAGAGAGGGGGAGAAAGATGGGTACAAAGAGCTTGAAAGCCAAATTAGACATGGGTGGTGTTGGTGGTGGTGGTGGAGGAGGAGGAGGAGGACAATCCTATGGCTAATTCAGAGGGCTCTAGTATTTCGAAGGCCCAGCTGGCAGGGCAGAAGTTGGGATGTAGAAGAATTTTGTTTCAGTTCTTTAAACATCAGAACTTGCCCGGCTCGCAATTCAAATGTCCCCACAAGCGCATCTTGTGGGCAAAGCTTGCATATTCCTGAGTCTGCGATCATGTTTGCAAAATGCACGTTTTGGAAAAAGGAAGTACACATTTTTACACTTTGGTTGATGGCGGGAGGGAAGTAGGTATCTGAATGCATACTTTACAAGACGTCCAACTATATGCACACTTTTCCTGTTCATAGAACAACAGTGAAAACTCTCATTCAGGAACATGAATGAGGAGGACCTGGCTTCAAGGTGGAACTCCAAAAACCTCCACAAGCTTGAGTCTCACCAATTCTCCCATCCCTTGGCCGAAGGCCAGGTAGAAATGCATTCACTGCTACTTTCCTCTTGGTTTATTGTCTTTTAAAAAATCTATTTAGGAACATAAGAAGCTGCCTTATACTGAGTCAGGCCCTTGGTCCATCTAGCCCAGTATTGTTGACACTGACTGGCAGCAGCTGTCCAGGGTTTCAGGCAGGATCCTTTCCTGGCCCTTCCTGGAGAAGCCGGGGATTGAACCAGGGACCTTCCGCATGCCATGTATGTGCTCTATCACACTGAGCTATGGGCCCTTCCTTCCCAGGACTCGGTTATTCCTTCCTGGGACTCATTGCTGAATTCCCTCCCAGGGCTCAGCAATGGGAGGAAAACATTTAGACCAGCTCACAAGCTGGTCTGAATGCCATGCCCCCCCCCCCCCCGCTGTGTTGGGGGCAAGGTGGAGGTCTGGGAGGGCTTTCGATACTGCAAATCCAGAACTTCCCCACTGGCCCATGCTTCATCCCCAACCCACCTGTTATTTACCTTTCCTGATGTTGGAGCTCCACTTCATGGAAGTATGAAGAGGGAACCAGGATCAGAAGTTCCCCTCTAAGACTGGAGCTCTGTCTCTAAACTCTGAGGGGACATCTGATCTCTCTTATGACCTCTACAATGCCATCCCAGGATGGATAGAATTGCAGCCTAAATGTGTTATTACCAATAAGTGCGTGTGTTTAAAAAACAATTAACAACAAGCATGGGGTGGAGTTCATCAGGAGGAAAATATTTATCTAGGGTGACCATATGGAAAGGAGGGCAGGGCTTCTGTATCTTTCACAGTTGTACAGAAAAGGGAATTTCATCTGGTGTCATTTGTATGAATGCAGCACCTGGTGAAATTTCCTCTTTATCACAACAGTTAAAGCTGTAGGTGGCCTGCCCTCTTTTGTATCTGGTCACTTTAGCATAGGTCCTGCAGCTTTCACTGTTGTGATGAAAAGGGAACTTCACCAGGTGCTGCATGCATAGAAATGAAACCTGCTCAAATTCCCTTTTCAGTACAACTGTTAAAGACACAGGAGCCCTGCCCTCTTTTGTATCTGGTCACTTTAGCATAGGTCCTGCAGCTTTCACTGTTGTGATGAAAAGGGAACTTCACCAGGTGCTGCGTGCATAGAAATGACACCTGCTCAAATTCCCTTTTCAGTACAACTGTTAAAGGCACAGGAGCCCTGCTCTCTTTTGTATCTGGTCACTTTAGTATAGGTCCTGCAGCTTTCATTGTTGTGATGAAAAGGGAACTTCACCAGGTGCTGCGTGCATAGAAATGACACCTGCTCAAATTCCCTTTTCAGTACAACTGTTAAAGACACAGGAGCCCTGTCTTCCTTTCCATATGGTCACCTGAATGTATCCCTTTCTTCCTCTGCCACAGTCCTAATGAAACTCACTACCCCATACTTGCTATTAATCTCCCAGCAGTATCAATGAGAGCTTTCCTTCCAACTCCAAAAACACCTGGTGGGGGGGGGATGATTTTCATAACAACCACAGCAGGGAGAAAAGGGTTAAAATGGCCTTCCATGTGCACTGCAGTCCCAAGATACATCACCCTCTACATGATCCTACCATTCATGCTGAAATAAACGCAGGCGTGGTTACTAATGATGCATTTAGCATCACACCTAGTTTGGCTCAGAGAGAAATGACATCAAGGGAGTGTTGGGGAAGTTGTCTGCTCATTCGGTAGCTAGCAGTAGGATGGTTGGGGAGGAGGCTTGAAATTTATCCACCAAGTGGTAAATTGACAAGCTGAAGACTTTGGTCACAGTATGGCACACAAATAAAACATTCATTGCAGATAACATAAAGACCATACAGAAATCGAGGCATTTAAAGTGGTTGTAACACTTGAACACTGTTTCGTTGGATGATGCTACTTCTTTTTGCCACTAGATAGCAGTGTGTGCCTTCAAAGCTTCCAAGATAGATAGATAGATAGATAGATAGATGATAAATAGATAGATGTTGCCCACATTCCAGTCCTATATATTTACTTATGAAAACTCTTCTGTAAACAGCTAAAGGAACTGCAGAGAAATCTGTAGGTTAGCATATGTCTCAGCAAAAGACGCTGTGGGGTGGGGTGCTTCTTGCTGAACACCAGGAGCTGAGACAACAAAGAGGTGTGGTGTAGTGGCTAGAGTGTTGGACTGGGAGTTGGGAGATCCAGGTTCTAGTCCCCACTTGGCCATGGAAGCTCACTGGGTGACTTTGGGCCAGTCACGGGCTCTCAGCCCAGCCTACCTCGCAGGGTTGTTGTTGTGAGGATAGAAACGGAGTTCCTTGGAGGAAAAAAAAGGCAGGATATAAATGCAATCAAACAGAATCCCTTATCCTCAGATCACAGTTGCACAGTCAAAAGACAAGCTCCATTTGCCTGTTGGCATGTGAGATGTTGGCCATCCTCAAGGTAAAGGTATGAGATTCAGTTCACAAGTGGAAGGAACCCTACAACTGCCTTTACGTGACATTCTGGCTGCAGTCCTCTACACTCCCAAGAGCAAGTGCCATTGAACTTAATGGGACTTAGCTCTGAGCATTGTGCTGAGGACTGAGCTGTCAATCTCCCTGCTTATTGTGATAAAAGAGAACATTGCTTTGCCACAAGCATAGCTTCCTTCTGTAGTATTGCCATCCAAGTAAATAAGAACAGTGTACAGCATAGATTGTATCACTCTTCTGGTCTAGAGGGGAAAATAACTGAGCATTTGGTTTTGAACAGAGTTCTACACCTGTGGCACAGAGGCCCCTCAGATGCCATAAAGAAGAGCAATCCAGAACTTAGGGGAACGCCAAGACAAGGCTTCTAGCCCAGTAAAGGGTGAAAAGCAAAGGACTAGCACAATGACTTGTACCCAACATTAGTCTAACATAAGTCTCATTCATTTCAATGGGTCTACTCTAAGTAGGGCTAACATTGGATACAACCCACGGCACTTAATTCATTTATGGAATTCACTGCCACAAAATGCAGTGATGGCTATCACCAGGCTGAGACGGGTTGTCGTTGTTTTAAAGGATTGAACGCATATGTGAAGTGTAGATCTACCAATGGCTCTTAGCCAAGTGCAATCCCCATTCTCAGAGGCAGTATACATTCGAATGACACCAGATGCTGGGACACTTGGAGGGGGGAGGGTATTGGTTCATTTCCGGCCTCAGGGCTTGCTAGAGGCATCTGGCTATATATTTAGTTAGTTATGCCATTTTGGAAAACAGAATGCTGGACTTAGATGGCTCTGAGAACCAGTGTGGTGTACTGTTAAGAATGTTGGACTAGGACTCAGGAGATCCAGGTTCTAGTTCCCACTCGGCCATAAAGCTCACTGCATGACGTCACTGACCCTCAGCCTAATCTACATCACAGAGTGGTGAGGATAAATTGGAGAAGAGGAGGAGGACTGTTTAAGCTGCCCTGGGATCTTTGCAAGAGGGAAAAAGGCAGGATATAGAATCATAGAATAGTAGAGCTGGAAGGGGCCTATAAGGCCATCAAGTCTAACCCCCTGCTCAGTGCAGGAATCCACCTTAAAGCATACTTGACAGAAGGCTGTCCAGCGGCCTCTTGAATGCCTCTAGTGTGGTAGAATGCCACAACCTCCCTAGGTAACTGGTTCCACTGTCGTACTGCTCTAACAGTCAGGAAGTTTTTCCTGATGTCCAGCAGGAATCTGGCTTCCTGTAACTTGAGCCCACTATTCCATGTCCTGCACTCTGGGATTATCGAGAAAATCAATGCAATAATAACTATTCTGATGTTTTTAGAGCCAGCTGTGAGCAAAGGTTAATAGACCAGTAGGCAGTTTGTTGTTTATTCTTTCAGTCGTTTCCAACTCTTCGTGACTTCATGGACCAGCCCACGCCAGAACTTTCTGTCGGCTGTCGCCACCCCCAGCTCAGTATAATTTAAATTCTAGGCCACTTGAGACGAAATAGACACTTCTTTACACCATTTATATTATCACTTCCATGAGTACAGAGATCTTTTAAATCCTTTTAATTGATCCACTATAGTTCCTTGTGGCACTGAATAAATATATCACAATTATTATTGTTGTTGTTGTTTTGTAATATGAACTTTAACCCTATATGATGTGTATTTCTTAGAGGGACCTCTTGTTTAAGGTTCTTTTAATGGCATGCAGGCATTGCTGAAAACCAATATCTTTCTACTCGTACGTCACATTTTTAAAAAGGCATCACCTTGCAACTTTTATGAAGTGCATACGTACTTCCAAATACTGCATTCCTCATTAAGTCAGTGTAATACTGAAAGAACGCTCTCGAGGGCTGCTTGTTCCAACTATCATTGTGCTCGGGCCACACTGAACAGATGGGCAAACTTCTGGCGAGGGGAGTTGAGAAATATACTCTTACCTGCAAGAAAATAGAATGCAAACAGGTCCTAGCTACAGTAGCATTTACGCCTGCATATTCTACAGATGCACTTGGCTAGTATGCCAAGAGCACTCTAGTTCAACTATGATTATCGTTTGCAGTATGGCAAAAGGATGCCACTTATGCCCCAGCTGAACATTTAATTTTTGTTTTTATGATATATGGGGTTTTCAGAAATGTTTTTGAAGCTAGACAGGGCTTTATCCCAGGGAGATCCCCGTGATCGACCCCGTGCGTTCACATGACGCACAGGGCATCCCGGGATCAGGGAAGGATGGTCCCCCCCTTGCCCTGGGATATGACCCTACACTTTAGGCCCACTTTTTCCATGGTCTCGGGATGATCCCGAGTCTGCGGAAAGTGTGGACCGCCATCACGGTTTGTCCCAGCTCCTCGCAGTTACTTGCGAGGAGCTGGGACCAGCGCACAGGGCGCAGAACTCCCCAGGAGCTCTGCGCCCATTGGGGGTGGGTTGGGGGGAGCGGGAAAATTTAAAAAAATAAAAAGCAACATCTTCACCCCTCCGTCACAGTAGACTGGTAGGTCTAACTAAGGCCTAAGACTCTCTAGTCCTTCCATTCTTTCAGTTCACACTTTTCTTGGACTGTACCACTTAAGGCTGCAGGTAGGGGAACTCTTGACTGAATATTTCCCTGTGGTAGTAATAGTGCTATGCTGAATCCTATTCTCTACTTTTTTTGGGGGGGGGAGACTTTTTCTCTCCCTGCGAAAGACACATTTTTTTTCTGCTTCTTTTGCAGAAGGGGAGAATTTTGGTGTATTTTCTCCTTGGGGAGGGGGACAGCATTTCCACGTCTCTTTTAAAAGTGTAGCCAATTATTTGGGAGTTTTCTTTCTATTTCTATTTATTTATTCATTTATTTTTAAAAAACCAACTCCCCCAGGACTTGGAGGAGCCTGGCAGTTCTTCATGAATGCCTATTGGAGACCATGGGACCTTGCTCTCTCCAATAGGCATTCAGGAAGAACTCGTAGGCTCCTGCAAAAGCCCAGGAGTGTTGTTGTTGTTGGGGGGTGAGTTAAATAAAATATAGATGATTCCCTCAAAACTTCCTACACTTAAAGAGGAATGTAGAAATCCTGACCACCTCCCCAAGGAGAAAATTCTCCAAACCTCTCATCCCTCCCAGCCTCTTCTACTATAGTTTCCGTTCCCTTCTTCTGCTACAAAATGCTAAAAATGGAAGAATTGAATTTTTTGGCACAGCACTAGTTAACAAAACTCCCTGCACTCTCAGAACTATAAGGATAATTATCTTCTATCCAATATGAACGTTTTGTCGCTTTCTTGAGCTGTACCTGAAAGTGTACCTCAAGAAATATGATATCATGATGAGCTGTTTTATCTAGATCCATCCTGGACTACAACTCCCAGCATCCCTCAGCCTGCCTGGCTGGGGGATGCTGGGAGTTGTAGTCAAACATATCTGGAGGAGACCAGATTGGGAAAAGCCAATCTAGAGAACCTCTCAGAGTCCCAGGAAGAGAACCTCCATTTCACCTTTTTATGCTTCCTACATTGTCTTTAATATCCAGGAATGGGAGAAGTTGATGCTAAAGCCCTCTCGCCTGGCAGGCCTTCCCCCGAAATCCTAGAAATGTTTGAGCTGCTTGTGATTAATGCAGTGGTAAAGAAAAGGCATTCTGAACTTTTGCTCTGCAATTATAGAGATGGACACACTGCAAATTACCAGCCATGGCAAACAACCAACACCGACCAACCACCATCTGTCACCTCTTGTAAGAATTCCTCCACTAACAAGGGGATTTAAATAACCCCTGAATAAATAGGAGGCATATTTACAAAGCCTTAATGCTAGTTCAAGCTGGAACGTGACAGCATATCTCATTCCGTACCTTGCTTTACGTCTGTGTTTGTAAAAACGCCCATTTCCAGGCACTTTGCAGCTGTGCTTCCGCTGGGTCCGGAGAATCATTATTTGGCCAGGCTCCATGTGCAACCTGAGATGGGTCTGCCATGCAGACCCTCACATTTCTATAGCAAAAGAATCAGTCTAACCACAATTAAATAGTAATTCATCCTCCCCACCACGAGCACCGTAACATAGAGTTAGATTCAGAGTGAAGCCTGCATAAAAGGGCTGGTGAGAGTGGACTCTCTTCCCCACAGAAGACCCTCACAGTTCCCCAAATGCTACAGAGTGGGACCCTGCTGATTGGGTGGACTGCAGCACAGGAAACTGAGGGGAAGGGGCACTTCCCTTGAATGGAGCTCCTTCTCACAGAATGTGCCTCAGGGACCTTCCCCTCATTCCTCAGTCCCCCCACTGAGGGGTGGGCTATGGTGGAGAGGCTGAAGGAGAAGGAAGAGATACCCCTAAACCATGTGGAAGCACTTTCCATGAAAGCAGCTCCAAAGTGCCTTTGGGACCTTCCCCCTTTCACCTCAGCTCCCCCACACCACAGTCCACCCCTTTCAGCAGTGTCCCCAAACCCCCTATGTAGCATTTTGTGTCCTCTTTCACAGAGCACAGTCCTCAACCTGAAGAGTTGCCAGAAGATTGGTCTCTCCTTCTAAGGTATCCTCCTGTCCAAGTCCAGTATCAAGATAAAGAACCATTGCAACGGAGAGATGGGTCTTGAAGTTGCTCATCAACAGCATCTGGACAGCAGATTGAGCAAGGCATACAGGTCACCCACTCACAGTTGTCCATCGACCCTCCCCCCAAGTCCTCTGTGTTACATTTTCATTTTGTTCCAGGGGTTGAAAACATTCAAAAGCAAGAGAGAGATTCTTGCTGTGTCTGAGGCCTAGTTCCCATTGAGTTGGCAAACTTGTGTCTGGTAGGGATGGCAAAAAAATCTAAAATTGACTGAAATGTGTCTGGTTTTCTTGTAATCCAGGCTGTTTATTTCACATCAGACCAGCATCTGTGAATCAGGGGGATTCCGTGGACATGCAGCTTTAAAAATATATCCGAAATTCATATAAATAAATTCGTAGATGAAACTGCAAGAGGGATGAAGAATGATATATTACAATGATGAATACACAATTTTTAAGACTTAAAAATCACATACTGTAAATATATACATTCTGTATATTGCTACATAAATTCTATACTTCTGTAAGTTGCTGCAACTTTATTTATGTAATTTTCGGGGCGAGTCGAATTTGTGGGTTTGCGAACGACAGACCTCAAAATTCCACCCAATCCACAGAACTCACGCGGAACAGATTTGAACCCTGGTGTCTGGGCTGCACCAGGTGGGAGACTCACATGTGTAAATACTCCTCTATACTAAAACAAAACAAAATTTTAAAAAAAGGAAAGGAACTTCCCGTAAAAGCACTGAGTCATTACTGACTCTTGGAGGGATTCCAGCTTTCGCTGACATTTTCTTGGCAGGCCTTGTAGCGGGTTGGTTTGCCGTTGCCTTACCCGGCCGTTATTACCTTTCCCCCAGCTAACTGGGTACTCATTTTACTGACCCTGGGAGGATGGAAGGCTGAGTCAACCCGAGCCGGCTGCCTGAAACCAGCTTCCGCTGGGATCGAACTCAGGCCATGGGGAGAGTTTCAGCTGCAGAAACGGCTGCTTTACCGCTCTGCGCCACACAAGGCTCTTAAAACGAAACAAAACTGTAGATCAAAAATGATATGTCAGGAAGATTTAACTCCCTACCATAACGAAAAGTAGGACTGAGCAGCAACAAAGACAGGTACAAATTAGGACAAACTCTTCTCCAAACACAAATATTGTTAACTTCAAAATGATTAATTTTAGGGCACAGTGGGCCTCTTCAGAAGAGACCTAAAACCCTGCTGGTTAAGGCTTTTGCTTAAGCAGCAGGGTTTAAGGCGTCTTGTGCGATGCATTTTGCTAAACCCTGCTCACTCACTAACCACAGTCGGGCCATCTGCACCAGGGTGAGTGGCTCTAACCGTGGCTTGAAGTGTTGTGTGTGATAGCATGGCTTGTGGTTAGTGCTAACCCCAGAGAACCACAGTTTTGCTAACCACAGAGCCTGAAGTGTCATCTAAACAGGCCCAGTAGCTCCGTACAATGTTACTTATGCAGAAGTGATTCACATGTAGAAGAGCCAGCAGGGCCAGGTCGCTAGCCCTCATCTTAATGTCATATTGCTCCATGGGTACATCCCCCAATGTCCACACATGGAGCATGGGCATTTGCGTAAGAGGAAGCCTACCTAAAGCTGGGAATCCAAATCATGCAGGCCTCCCTCCCTCCTGTAAACATCCACACCAATGCATGGACATTGGGAGTGGAGCTGTCTCACACAAGCAGCATCAGCGTGGGGCTAGAAGGCCCAATCCTGCATCCCCTTCAATGCATAAGTTCTGTTCCTATAAGAACAAAGCATTGCATGTCAACAAATTCATTTCAATGCTTTGAACCTTCCCTCCCCTACCTATAAATCCAACTGAATCTGTTCTTGGATTTCTACAGCTCAAATTATTATTTACTAATAGTATCATTACTTATTAATGAGGGCCAGCGGTGTAAACACTGTCTTACAGAGCTTAATAGGCAAAACCAGAAAGTAACCTAAAACAGAAGAAGTACAAAAAGCAACAGAGGAAGGCAAGCAACCTGGAGACATGGGAAAGTAAAGAATGATTGCAGACAAATTCTGTGGCGAAGTAGAATATAAATTTGGATTTTTGAAAGGAAATTTATGTCTTGATTTGTTTCCAAAATACTTTTATGCTCTGTTCTCATTTCCTTCCTGCCAAATCCTTAGAAAATTCGCAGTGTAACATCTTGTTCAGGACGCTTGTCAACTTCCTTGATAGCTTTGAAGCATTGTTCATTTTCCCCACACCTTGCAGTCTTGCATTTTGTGGCTCAATTACCACTTGATCTCCTGGTTCTTTTGTGTGCGTGTTTTTTAATGAGTAAAGAGCTTTGCCAAGTGCAAAATAAGAGACCACTAACAATGCATCATAATGAAAGGAAGGAAGGAAGCTATTTATTTAGGATAATTGATCGATGTGGTTACATTCTATAAAAAAAATAGAAATGAAAGATCCAGATTTCCTTCATTCATCTTTAGTTAATGGTTCAGATCCAGCAAAACGCCTCCTGCAGATGAAGGAGTCCTTCCGTTCACAGAAGGCTTTTGTTCCAGCTGAGCTTTTCTGCTGGTTGAATGGGGAAGGAGGTGATTCTTTACCGATTCTCTCCTCCGCTGTGCCCCTTGAAAATCTGTTCTGGAGAGCTGCAGGGAGAGGAGAAATTGACAAAAATGGTCTCTATGACCAACAGGTATATCCTAAGAGGATCTTCACTCAGGGATGCTCCTGCCAGAAAAAAAAATAAAAACTCTGGATGTATAGGAGGTATATTTTACCCATCTGGAAGAAATGCAGTGGAGACATGCTGGTATGTGAGCTGCAGTCAGGCAGTTTGGATTTATGCAATGGAAATAATTAGAATTTTCTTTTATTAGCTGATGAGAAACTGTATAGTTTTAATACTGTGCTCTGCAATATCTTGACAACCTGGTTTTAGTACACAGATTTCCTGGTGACCTCATAAAGCCCTCATTAACACACAGCTTTTATTACATATTATTCTCCTCTTTTCTCACAATCTCTGATCTGGTTTAGAAACATCCATTTCCCCCAACTCAACTAAAATGTTTTACATGAGTTTAAGGGATAATAATTCTATAAGTGATCTTCTGAAACCTGCCCCTATGATGGACGATTTCCTCCAAATGCAAATGCCAGCTTCAGCTGAGCACAGTTGGGCTCATCTGAATGTCCTCTCCATGTCTGTACTCGTCACGTTAACTATTACCATGCCAGCGCCAGGATTTTGCGGAGCCTTGGGGGTTCTCCTAGAACCATCTCTGTCACTTGATGCCCAGGTGACCTCGGTGGCATGGAGTGCCTTCTACTAACTCTGTTTGGTGGCCCAGCTGCGCCCCTATCTGGACAGGGATAACCTAGCTTCAGTCGTCCATACCCTGGTAACCTCCAAATTAGATTACTGCAATGCCCTCTACATGGGGCAGTCTTTGAAGACGGTTCGGAAGCTGCAGCTTGTGCAAAATGGAGCAGCCAGATTGATAACTGGAACCAGAAGGTTTGAACATGTAACACCAATTCTGGCTTGCTTGCATTGGCTGCCTATACATTTCCGAGCCCAATTCAAGATGCTGGTTTTAACCTATAAATCCTTACACAGTTGGGAACACCTCTCCTGACATGAACCTACTCATACACTGCGCTCAACATCTAAGGTCCTCCTCTGAGTGCCTACTCCGAGGGAAGCTCGGAGGATGGCAACAAGGGAGAGGGCCTTTTCAGTGGTGGCCCCCCAATTGTGGAATGATCTCCCTGATGAGGCTCGCCTGGCGCCAAATTGTTATCTTTTCAGCACCAGGTCAAGACTTTTCTCTTCTCCCAGGCATTTAACAGCATTTAACAACATATGCTAAGTTCATTTGTTTTTAATGGACACCAAAACTGTTGTTGATTAAACGGATACTGTTGTTTTATACTGATGTTTTTATATTTTTGATGGTTTTAAATTTTGTATACTTTTTAATGTTCACTGTTTTAAACTTTTGTAAACTGCCTATGGGGCAGTATATAAATTTAATAAATAAATAAATAAATAAATAAATAAATAAATAAATAAGACACACTCGATGGGCCCCCTCCGTCAGCGAATCTACCTTCTCACTGCCGTTTGTCACCACCAGCTTTAGCTCCTCCATCTCTTCCTCTTCAATGCTACCATGTGCTTGCTTGGCAGGCAGAGAGCCAGACCCCAAGCAGGTCCTGACATCTGCTGCTCCTCATTCTCAACAGCACCATTGTCTGGGTCAGAGCACAAGGCAGGCGAACAAGTACAGTAGTGGCCAAAATTGTGGACACTTTTTGAAATGTTCATGTTTTGCAACTTTGCATGCTTATAGAAAATGTTCTGTTTCACGAAATTCAAATGTTTATATATCAATTGAAAGACCTGATTCACATAATACAACAAACCTGATTCTTTTCCTGGGTATCCAATCAACTCTTTTCTCTGGTGCCATTGCTCTTGTTATGATGTACTTATGTATACTTTTAATTTGAGCAATACTTCAAATATTCACACAATCTCTAATTGCGCTTCAGTTACAGACAAACAGCAAAACTGACTTTCCCCAACTTGTAACATGATGTATCGCAGCTACTGCCATGCGATTGGTCCCCAGAGCAGGGACTGTGATTGGCCAGTAGGGTTTGCAATTCCAATCCACTTCTTCACTCAATCACACCTGTGTTTGTTTTTAGACTAAAGTAAGCATATTTTTTTTGTACTGCAGATATTTGTATTCTGGTTTTTGTATTGAACTCAGCATTAAATTCTATTTCAATTGATATATAAACATTTGAATTTCGTGAAACAGTACATTTTCTATAAGCATGCAAAGTTGCAAAACATGAAAATTTCAAAGTGTCAACAATTTTGGCCACCACTGTAGATTGCCATGATGGAGAGGAGGAGCAACTCCAGGGGTCTCTTTTGGGCTGGGGCTGGGGGTGTAGGCCCTTGACAGGTGCCTAACTATGCTTGTAACAACAAATCTAAGAGTTGTAAAGGACTAATCTCTGATTCACAATGCAATAATGTCACACCATCACCTTAATTAGGAAATCCAAATGAATGCTGCTATCAAAAATCAGGTCATATTTCTATATTGCAGAAATATTTTCTATTAAATGGCAACTATGTTAATAGTATTTGTAGTTAAGAGCATAACATTATTTACTAACCATGTGTTATTGACTCTCAGGAATAGATGTGCAGAAATTAAAAAGAGGTTAGGAGAGCATTACATTTAATAACTATATTTATGCCTAATGTTGATAACACATTTAATTGTTTCCATTCATTCAGGTTTTAGAAAACTAGTCCAGTATTTTAATTTACAGAACTCATCAAAAGGAAGATATAATAAGGGTGCAATCCATGCAATCCTATGCATGTTGGCTGGGGGATGCTGGGAGTTGTAGGACTTTTTTTCTGTCTAAACCTGCATAGGATTGTGCCCTGAAAGTGTTTTGAGTCATTATTTGTGCTCGCCATTTATATTATACGTTGAAGAAGCAAAGTAGTTTTGTAACTGACAGACTTCGAAAACACAGTACTATTTAGCATTTCATTACTAAAATTCCCATTGACCAAGAAATTCATATACGAAAAGGACACAGAATAAGAAGAACAATGATTCAACTTAACTAGATGACATCGCCCTAAAAAGAGCTTCTGTCATTGGGAAATTCCTGTTGTGAAATCATTTGGGAAATATCTAACACAAATTCTCGGGGGGGGGGGAAGAATGCTAAACATCATGTTCCATTGGATCTTAAGGCTCCCATAGAAATTGGGCATAGTTCAGCCTAGTCTCTTCTGAGCAGGCCAAGTCAGGAAGGGTGAGGAAAATGCAGATCAAATCAGGTTAAGTTGCTTTAAACAACAGTTGGGGAGGTCAGGACCATGGACAGTGGGCCCTGCTAACTGCAGATCTCCCCACTGTTGTAGCTATACAGAAATGCTATACAAAAATACAGAAATGTTGTCTTAGCAGACAACTGAAGCTAATTGATGCCTTATGTAGGCTGAAAGGCCTGTGCCATAGTTTTATTTATTTATTTATTTATTTATTACATTTCTATACCGCCCAATAGCCAGAGCTCTCTGGGTGGTTCACAAAAATTTAAAAACATTCAAAGTATAAAACAACAGTATAAATCATTTTTATTTCATTTTTATACCGCCCAACAGCCGAAGCTCAACAGCCTTAGCTCTCTGGGCGGTTTACAAAAATTACAATAGCAATAATTAAATCACGGGTGGGCACCCCTTCAGCCAGAGAACCAAATTCAGTTTTGATAGTTGACACGAATAGAGCCAGTTGGGGGTTTTAAAGGGCACTTGATTGATTTTGTGTCTGCTGACTTTTGTAAGGTTGAGAAATGAATGTGCTATGGGGGAACGGGTACAGCCACATCTTCCACCAAAATGTGTGATGTTTCTGATGAGTCTCCACTCATCTGAGGCTTCCTTGGGATACTGCTTGATCCTGGGGTTCAGTCCCATAACACTAACCCCCAAAGTATCCCACAAAATGTCTCTATTACATTCCCCTTGTGGGGAAGGGGCATGGGGGTTTCTATATTAATGGCAGGACACTTTGTTAATGTTAAGGACACCTATAGCATAGTGTCATCATGTCAATTTGGATTTCCCTTTCCTGTCTCTTTCCTTCTTTTTCTTGATCTTATTTTTTTCTTTAGAAGAGAGAAGTCTTAAGTATGTTCACTCAGAAGTGAGCACCATTGTGTTCAGTTAGGTGTGCAAAGCATTAAAGTCGCGATTATTTTTTCAACTTTTACAGACTGAATTTATTGTGTTTGGTTTGTCCAGATTAACTTTGGTAATTAATTTGCATTATTCACATAAATTAACTGTTTGAACCTATGTTGAAAACACATATCTGTTTTGTTGGAAAACAGAAATATAAAATGTAAGTTGTAATTGTTAAATTTAGAAATTACATGGATACATTGTTGTTGTTTTTAAAAAAGATTGTTCAAATGTCAATAAGAGCAAATTTAGAATCTCTCCAGCTTCTGCTGCTGATCTAGTTCCATTATTTCACAAAGCAAATATACTGAAGTTCATTTTTCCTATTTTTCATCATTCCTTTTATTGAATTTATCAAAAGGATACAAATGTAAACTGAATACAAAAGAAAACAATGAATCAACATGAATTAATAAAGAGATCGCATCCAGTTTTGAAACAAAAGTGTATGGAATAATGGGAAGTAACCAAGGTACCAAAGATGTTTTGAGACTAATGCATCCTTCCACAAAGATTGACGGTCTGCGAGAGGGTTAGGAAGAGATGGCTCATGTTTAATCATTGTTATAAACAGATACTAAACAACATAAAAAGTAAATTTGACCAAACCTGTCAACCCCATTTAGGAATTTAATGAACTAATCATAGAATCATAGAATAGTAGAGTTGGAAGGGGCCTAAAAGGCCATCGAGTCCAACCCCCTGTTCAATGCAGGAATCCACCCTACAGCATACTTGACAGATGGTTGTCCAGCTGCCTCTTGAATGCCTCTAGTGTGGGAGAGCCCACAATCTCCCTAGGTAACTGGTTCCATTGTCATACTGCTCTAACAGTCAGGAAGTTTTTCCTGATGTCCAACCAGAATCTGACTTCCTGTAACTTGAGCCCGTTATTCCATATCCTTCACACTGGAATGATCGAGAAGAGATCCTGGCCCTCCTCTATGTGACAACCTTTTAAGAGTGCTATCATGTCTCCCCTCAATCTTCTCCTCTCCAGGCTAAACATGCCCAGTTGTTGGCACCATCACAAAATGGTGCCCAACAAAATTCTGCAATGCGCTCTACATAGGGCTACAGTTGTACCTAGTTCAGAAACTTCAATTAGTTCAAAATATGGCAGCCAGATTGGTCACCAGTACATCTAGGGGTGAGCATATTACCCCAACATTAAAATCACTCCACTGGCTGCCGATTAGTTTCCGGGCGAAGTATAAAGTGTTGGTTATCACCTTTAAAGTCCTACATGGTTTGGGTCCAGGCTACCTGCGGGATCGCCTTCTCCTGTAAAATCCGCCCCACACACTCAGGTCCTCTGGGAAGAACTTCCTTCAGCCAGCCAAAACTAGGCTGACAAGTATTACCCAGAGGACCTTTTCCTCTGCTGCTCCCAGACTGTGAAATGGCCTGCCAGAGGAGATTCGTCAACTTAATAGTCTTTTAGCATTTAAGAAAGCTATAAAGACTGATCTCTTCTGGCAGGCCTATCCACTATCCAGTGGAATTTTAGGATGCTTTTAGGATGTTTTTAGGAAGTTTTAACAATGTATATTATGTTTTGTTTAATGTTTTATGCTGTTGTTGTTCCCTGTCTCAATCAGGATGACGAGGCGGGTTAGAAATTTTAATAATAATAATAATAATAATAATAATAATAATAATAATAATAATAATATAGTTAACACTTGTATTTCAAAGCCAGTGAATGGATATTTGTGTGTGATGAGTATGTGGCAAGGTCTTCTTCTTCTTCTTCTTCTTCTTCTTCTTCTTCTTCTTCTTCTTCTTCTTCTTCTTCTTCTTCTTCATCTAAGTTCATTTTTAACCCGCAAATGAATACACATGGGCCCAAGCATGGACTATGGCTTTGTACAAATTCTCTATCTAAATAGTCTGTAGCTGAATGTCTAGATAGGAAGAGTGCCACAGGCACTGTGGATACAGTACATAAATATGTTGTGCTCCAATATGGCAGAGTTCTCTTGATACCACCACTTTTCAAATAGGACATTACCACCACGGATGTTATTGCATATGCATACTGTAATTAGGGCACACATAAAACTACAACTCAGGGTAGGGATCTATGACACATCACTTCAGTTCAATTTTTTAATTAGGATTTACCAAGTTTGCACCTTCTGGGTCGAACACAGACTTGGATGCAAGCTGCAGTCCCAGTCTATACATTTCTGAGCTGGCAATGTGATTTGTGGATCAAAAAACATGTGTTTGACAGTATGCATGCCTTTGAAACATGTGCACAAATGTGCTTTAATCAATGGGAGAAGAATGTGTACATTTCAAAGCTATGCACAACTTCCACGAAAATGCACACAAAAATAAGCACAGATTTGTATGCGAAAAGTAACACGGGGGGGGGGGGGGAACCAATGCTCACAATCTGATACAGACTTGAGCCAGAACAAGCTTCAAGATGGAATTTGGGGAACATTGGTAAACTTAAGTTTTGTTAATTCACATATCCTTAATACAGGGTAAAGTTTTTCGTAGATTATACCACTTCACGGGACTTGCAGCTTGGCATTTTCCCCTATCTAGAAGGTTCCTTACACATGTAAAACTAGAATCTCAAGGAGAGTTTAATCTAGCCTTTTTCCTGACAAGATGTTTTTAAAAGGTGCATTATGAGGCATTGAGCCTCGTGTGGCGCAGAGTGGTAAGCGGCAGTTACTGCAGCCGAAACTCTCCCCACGGCCTGAGTTCGATCTCAGCGGAAGCTGGTTCTCAGGCAGCTAGCTCAGGTCGACTCAGCCTTCCATCCTTCCAAGGTCGGTAAAATGAGTACCCAGCTAGCTGGGGGAAAGGTAACAGGAGTCAGCAATGACTCAAGTGCTTGCACAAGAGGTTCCTTTCCTTTCCTATGAGGCATTGAAGTGGGTGGGTGTGTCTAAACCAGTTCAATTTAGGATTGAATCCTTGATTTTGCTGAATCTATAAATTGGACCTAAAATGGTGTCACTCTCTGACTATGAATAGGATTACATTATTTGGTCTGCTCAGCGCCGCTCCTGCCATTAGATAGGCTGAGGTGGAATGCCATTAAAGGAAAGGAAATGGTCAGTTATTATTATAATATTGTTACCGCCAGGAAGGGCATCACTTAGATGTTCTGCTGCAGGCACCAAGTACCTTGGGCCACCTCTAAGACTATCATCCAGGACTGCTAACCTTTCATTCATCTGGGAGAAAACCAATGTCATGGGTTGACCTCCAGAGTGACATATTCATGGTCTAGCCTTAGTCAGAAGTGTTTTAAAAAATCACCTCAGCTCAGTGCAATTCAGAACGTAACTAGGGTAAACCAAATAAATCTGTGAAAAGTGATAGTAATTGAAGACAATTAATTGATTTACTTTCTCTGCACACACTGATAACACACCAGAAAAGAGAGAAGACCTTCTCACCTTCCCTAAAAACTGGCTTGTGTTTACTAGCTCAGATATTGGAAGTCTAAAGCTAATGATTTGTGAAGCAGTCCGACCCAGCACTATATTAAGAAGAGGTCTACCTAGGTTATTTTTTCAGATGTTTAGCCAGGAGAACTATTGATTTAACTCAAAAGCTACTCCCAAAAGGACCTCTGACAGCAGTTACATTTCTTCTTTGCTTTGTAAAACCAAACCTTTTTTAAAAAAAAAAACAACCAAAAAAACGTGAAGAGTATATTAACATACCAAACTGACAAACACAGAGAGGGTTAAATTCAGTTCCCCTGCATCATTTGCTACAACGGGCTTCCTCAATCAATCAATAAAGGAGGTCTTCCACCCAATTTGAAAGCTCCCATTTGTGGTTTGCATGCATAATTTCAAAAGGTCTCAGTGACGCAGCAGATTTGTGAAGAATTCATTGAAATTCAGGCTACACTTTGTGCTGATTCTGCAGACCAGAAAGGAATTGCTCTTTACTTGGGCATAATCACATCGGCAAGGGTGGTGCATTTTGAAAGTCACTCATGTTGTTTGAAGAACAGTAGTGCTTCAGGGATCACTGGCTGCCTTTCATACAGAAAACCCTTAATTAATCAACGTTGAGAATTACTTTATGCAAATTACCCACCCACCCCCACACCAAATTGTCAAAATGGCCTCCACTCTGAAATGCCCACTGTATTTCAGAAGAGCGCCTGTGTTCTTCTGTTGTGGCAAAATGAATATTGTGGCACCTTAAAAGCTAACATACTTATTTCTAACATGATATTTTATAGTCTGTTATGTGAAATGCATGAAGTGGTTTGATAGATGGAGTTCTCTCTCCCCTTCCTCTATATCAGGGGTTGAAAATTAGTATTAGTTTTAGGTGGGGGTCTTCCAGCCAGGCCTCCATGGGCTGAACAATATCAGGGGGGGGCCACACACCCTGACATCATTTGTTCGCCAGCCAATGTGTCAGCTAATGTGTTAGTGTGCTGCTCTCCCTGAGGGGATGCTCTTGTTACCTCTGATCACAGATTGGAGATCAAGGAATTTCCTCTCCCTGCCCAGTCCTGAACAGGCCCGGCCCTACCTTTAGGCAGAGTGAGGCAGCTGCCTCAGGAAGAAGATTTTGAGTGACACGAAAAGGCAACAAATTGTTAACAGTTTAATTTATTATTATAGCATTTTTACTCCCAGTGAGAGGCACTTGTGGGATTTTCTGCCTCAGGTGCCAGACTTGGCCAGACTTGGGGAGAGGGTGCTACTTACTATTCTGCCTCAGGCAGCAAAATGTCTGGGGCCTGTTCGCAAAGGCCTGAGCAGCCTCCAGGCCAGGGACCAGTGCTTCAGGAGGGAAGAGGGCCGGGCCTGTAGAGGGAGCCCAAGCCTCTGTGGGCTGGATAGGGGACCTTGGCAGACTGGATTAGGCTCACAGGCTGGACATTCCCCATCCCTGCTCTAAAGGAAAATGTTAGGAATAATAATTCCATGCAGAGTGGCGAAGTGCATGATGGAGCTAAGAGTGTCCCAAATCCATTGCAGTCAAGAGAACAGAGGAATGTTGACCATGATAGGCTTTTTTCACAGTGGAGGGAGAAGAGGGATTGTATCACCAGCCCTGCTCCATCCTCAAATTCCACACATTCATTGGAAGTGTGAAAGGGGTTCTCTATGTGCATAGCTATACACATGTGGGCTCTTCCATGCAAGTGAGAACCCTGTATGACCAGGGATCTCTATTTTACTGCTTATGCATATATAGCTGCCCATGTGTGGAGTCCCTTTCATAACTGACAGAGTAGAGTTTGGGGTCAGAGCCAAAGAAGGGCATGGCATACAAGCAATGCAAACCAGGTGAGTCCACCATGGGCTCCTCTGAGCAGATAATGTTCCATTCGCATTGTTTGAAGAAACACTATCTGGGGGCTATTTCTTTCTCCAGTGAGAAAACCAATTCGAATCAAGGGTGTACAGGAGGATCATACTGAGCAACTAATAACAGATCATATTGTGTAAGGGTTGCAAGCTGACACATGATGAGTTTGTACTTAGCTCATCAAAAATATATGACATCAAGAATAAAAACTAAGAGTAAGGGAGTCAAAACATCAGGCTCAGTTCCAGTTCAGTAACTCTCCAATTCAGACTTTTCAGTATCCAGTTCAGCCACATTAAAGTGACTGTAAAGTAGAACTAGTCCGAACATTTGAATTTACAAATTTTCAGGTGAAGTTGAAGTTCCTTGAGAGCAAATTTGGGGGGAGATGAATTTATTTTATTTATTTATTTATTTATTTATTTATTTATTTATTTATTTATTACATTTATATACCGCCCCATAGCCGAAGCTCTCTGGGCAGTTTACAAAAGGTAAAAACAGTGAACATTAAAAAGTATACAAAATTTAAAACCATCAAAAGCATAAAAACAACAATATCCATTTAATCAGTGTTATATGTTCAAACCTTCTGGTTCCAGTTATCCATCTGGCCGCTGCATTTTGCACAAGCTGCAGCTTCCGAACCGTCTTCAAAGGCTGCCCTACGTAGAGGGCATTGCAGTAATCTAATTTGGAGGTTACCAGAACATGGACAACTGAAGCTAGGTTATCCCTGTCCAGATGGGGGCATAGCTGGGCCACCAACCGGAGTTGGTAGAAGGCACTCCGTGCCACTGAGACCACCTGAGCCTCAAGTGACAGAGATGGTTCTAGGAGAACTCCCAAGCTACAAACCTGCTCCTTTAGGGGGAGTGCAACCCCATCCAGAACCGGTTGAACACCCCACATCTAGTCAGAAGAACCACCCACCAGGAGCATCTCAGTCTTGTCTGGATTGAGTTTCAGTTTATTAGCCCTCATCCAGACCATTGTCGCAGCCAGGCACCAGTTCAGCACATCCACAGCCTCATCTGATGAAGATGAGAAGGAGAAGGAGAGTTGCGTGTCATCAGCATACCCCTTCCATCTGTCTCTGCCACAATGCCAGTGAACATGGCTGCTTCTCTCAACGGCTCCTGGCCATTTGGCCTCCATCAATGATGCTACATTGTTTACAAGCACATTCTGGAGGAGACATGGTAGAAAACAAAGCAACATGTGAAGGGGAATTATGGGGGGGGGGATACAAAATGCTAGCCACCACCTGACAACCATCGGGGCTAGTGTAATGCAGCTAAGAACAAGTTCACCCCCACCCAAAATCTCTGAAAAAAATGCTTCTCACATTTTTCTACCTATGAATGGGGGAAGAGCATTTCAGCTCCGCCTCAAATTTGTTCATATAAAATTAATACAGATTAATGTAATACACAATTACAATTGCAATCTAACTCTTATACAATGAATAGAGCAACATCTATAATAATAAAAGGGGAAGTGTCTATCTGTCTGTCCACCCATCTGTCCATCGGCACAATAGCTCTGTGAAGCCTAAACACCTGAAATATGGCATGCATACTAAGGGGACTGTAGAGGTGTGCACCTCAGGGGTATTTTATTTTTAAAACATATTCAATAATTTCCATGTGGAAATAATGTCCATGTAGTTGAAGCCTGCAGTAACATTTTTGGTCACTAGGGGCAGTCTTCCCTAACCAGCACATAACTAGTTATGTTTTGAGCTGGGTAATACATGATGGACTCCAATCTCAGAAGCCTCCATCCTTTGGGCATCTAGCCCATAGGATTGCTCTCATACACTGTAATCCTATACCCACTTACCGGTGAGTAATCCCCATTGAGCTCAATGGGACTTATTTCCAAGTAGACAGGTATAGGATTGCCATGTAAAAGATATTATTATTATTATTATTATTATTATTATTATTATTATTATTATTATTATCCAAATCAGTTGTGATGTTAAAATTCAGAATCGTGTATGAAATGACAGAACTGCCTTTGCCGATAGGTAATCTGTGCCTAGATGTCCCCAGAGCATCATTTGCCTGCTTTTAATCTTGCACAGTTCCTTTAAGTTAAAAAAAATAATAAAATCAAAAGATATGAGAAACTTCACACTTGGGACTTCAGTTCGTACATTCCTACCGGCAAAGGCAATCCAAGCACTCTCTCCCTCATGGCAGACCTGCATGAATGTCATTATCAAATTATTAATTCCCAGTGGGGTAAAATATATAGCTGAGTTCTTGATTTCTTGTTTCCAAATTTGGCTGTACCCAAGAGCAGCTTGAGGTAGACATGTGTATATTATTAATTTTTGTAGGAGTCTTACTGGAGAGTTGCCATGAATTACTAAACAAAACAAAAATAATACAACCCCACCCCCACCCTGCCCTAAAACCCAATTACTCTCAACAAGACTTTCTAATTTGAACCTAGATATTATTCTCTTCTGGGATAAAGACAACCCAAAATATGGCAACTACTCATTTGTTAGAATTCTTTTCCGTTCATTTGAGATTTTAGGGTGGAAAGGCTAAAAGAGCACAAATCTGCTATAAGGCTCACGAAGGGAAAACCTAGGATGGAAATTGTGATGCACTGTTCCTTTGAGGTAGGCCACATTTTTGTCCCGTCCCCCACCACCAACTTCCTCAACACTGCCACCAGATTTACCACAATGGTAAATTGAAAACACGGCATGTGGGGAGCATATATCTTGTTTTGAAACCAGAAGGTCTCCTGGGAACATGATTTTGCTTCCAATGTAGTTCCCCTCCCCACACATCCCATAATCGTGTTAATAGGGTCTGAGGCTCCACAGGAAAGAGACCCATCTTACATTTCGGCCAGAGATATATTAGGGCAGAGATATCCTTTTGCATGTTCATGGCTGGGGACCACTGTGGTTCCAGATTATCTGCATTTGGAAAATGTTTGTGCTTAGAATTTAGGGAGTTAGGAAATTTAGGGGATTTCAGTGACAAGTAAGGCCAAACTACATGGCACTGCCCATATGTCATGGTGCTACTGTAGGGTCAGACACACTGTTGATGATTCTGCAGTGCTGCCTCATGCCAGAATTGCCTGCTCATGGAGAGATAGCATGTTCTGGGAACTGTGTGAAGGTACATACACTAGTCAAACAATAAGCTAAGCCAGGTAAAGTAGCAAAGGAGGTGAGGCAGGTGGCTACTAGGAGGAGGGCCTTTTCTGCTGTGGCACCCCGGCTGTGGAATGAGCTCCCTAAGGAGATTCGCTTGGCACCTACTTTATATACTTTTAGACACCAGGTGAAGACCTTTTTATTCTCCCAGTATTTTAACAGTCTATAAATTAATTTGAACTTGCTGTTTTAGATTTGTATTTTAAATGTGTATTTTTGCATTGCTGATGTTTTTATCTTGGTTGTGCTTTTATATTATATTTTATATTATGGTTTTATACTGTTGTTTTATACTTGAATTGTCTTAATTTTGTAAACTGCCCAGAGAGCTTTGCCTATTGGGCAGTATAGAAATGCAGTAAATAAATAAATAAATATGTTTATACTATAACTCACAGTTAGGGATGTACCAGAACTTTGACAGAATCTACACTACTGTTTTATAATGGTATTGAAGTGAACTGACAACTGTTGGGGCCCATGAAACATCTACACTAAGCAGGATATGAAAGCAGTATGAAAGCGGTATACATGGCATGTGTCATGGGCCCCAACAGTTCTCATTGCTTGGTGTAGATCTGGCCTTTGCTTCGGTTTGCAAATCATCAGAACTTGCCCATTTGAAACGCCACATCCAAACACAACAAGAATGCTTTTTCTCAGAAGACTTGCCATCACATTAAAAATATGCATTTATAAAAAACAAAAACAAATAAGTACTTTAAATTGCACATTTTACCCAATTTTTTTTTAAAGAAATACACATTTTCACATTTTACTAATGGGAGGGGGGTACACATTTCTAAAAAAAAAAATGTGTACAGAAATGGACACTTTTCCCATTTGAAGTTTGCACTTTTCCTGGTTCAAACAAAAAAAACAAAACAGGTTTCAAATGAAAACAGGAGTGAGGAGTGCAGTTTGGATTATCTCAGTGAGCTTGAGCATTTCTGGTTCGCCCTTCCCTACTCACAACCATTTTTTGACTAACTCCAGTTCTGGATTCTTCTTGGATCACATTACAATCAGCCATTGACCAAAGAGACAAAGCGCACACCTGAAGCAGCATAGCCTCTCCTACCTCATGTAAAATATACTTTCACTCAAGGGAGTAACTAATAAAAAAAGGCATGCGATATTCTCTTGATTTCTTTGGGGAGGCAAGAAAAATTCACAGAATCTTTGCACAGTGGACTGGGGGGTGCATAGGTGACTTTTTAACTATACGAGGTTCTTATTTTTACTTCAAAACAAGGGTGCCAGGCCTCTTTGTCACTTCCTGCCTCCCAACCTTGAGAGTGATGCAATAGAACATGATGTCACATCACTCCTAAGCCACTCCGGGCTGGCAGGAAGTGTGGAAAGCCACACTTCCTGCCAGCCACACTTCTTAGGAGTGGCTTGAGAGTGATGCAACATCACATCTCATCATGTCACTCTGAAGACAGATGGTGAGAAGCAGCAGAAAGGGGACCAAATTTTAAAGTTTTAAAAGAGCAAAATCCCTCAACCCCCTTGTACATTTATGATAACTGGTAGGCCCTTGCCCTGCAATGACTGGTGAAAATTCTTTTCTCCTCATATTTTTAGAAGGGCTTGATTTGCCCCAAACCTCCTCGTGAGAGGCCAGGGGGGTTGGGAATAAAAAGGTAAAGCATTTTCTAGGGGTGTGCAAACTGGGTCTTCCCTACATTGAAATTTGGTCTGGAGTTCCATAGAGGTGATTCTCTGCCTCAGTTTAGGAGCCCCTCTTCTCTCTCCGCCTCATTGAATTACCCTCGAAAAACCATCCAGTATTTAGGTAACTGGTATTAACAGAAATGCTTACAGCTCCCTCAATTTTAAAGATAAATGGATAAAACTTAGCACAGTGATAGCTTGTAAGGAGTCCTTTATCCCCACTGAATTTGAATTAGATTGGTTTATGCTTTGATTTTTTTAGGGTTGTTTTTTTTAAAAAAAAATTCCCCACTCCAGCCTTCTCCAACCTGGTGCCATCCAGATCTATTGGGCAGTCCCGTCCCTTACCCCACATCAAAGCACTGAAATAAAAAAAACATGCCTGTGGTTTCCTCAAGTGTAGAGGCTTTCTCACTCACCACCAGCCATCTCAGCACCATTTTCACCCAGTGGAAATGTGTATGACTGACTTCTATGAGTCCAAGCAGAAATGCGCTCCCTCTTAGCAGCCACCAATTAGTGTTTCCCACTGTGATTGGAGGAGAACACCACTGTGGCCATTCCTATTGGCTAGCTACAGAAGTCAATATGAAAACTACCCCTCACCCCACTCACCACCTTCCAAATATGAAGATACATACACACATGCACACACACAGAGAGAGCAGGATAATTCCAGAGACTTTAGAAGCTCCGATTGGGCACATCTTTGCTCTGAGAGTATTCGATGAGTTTGGAAGCAGCCAATTTCTGCTCTGGGAGATCGAATGCTCCGCAGATTTTCACGGTTACCAGATAATTCCAGAGTGAAGTGCACACCCCTAGAATTCTCCACACAGCACAACACAGTGGCAGAGAGGGGACACAATGACAGCAAACAAGATTATCCCTATCTAAACGGCATTTCCTCATATGACAAGTGCTCACATTTCTACTCCCTTGCTTTGCAATCTCAAAATGTGAAAGGCAGAAGCAAAGTATGCCTGAACTCACCAGATGCCCCTCCCCTCATTAGATCCATGGCAGGAACAGGTCTCCAATTTCCTATACCTGTCAGGAAGATGGAGTCTAATTTAGTCTTCTGCCTTACATGTGTTCAGGGAGTTATTTCCATAGAGGAAAATTCAAACACACCACCCTCCAGAAGGGGCACCACATAAACTTTCTGAACGGGTTGCTTGGCTCTCATATTCTCAGTAAAACTGGCACCATCCCTTGCCAGGTGGATTTCTCAAAACCCATTTGGCATTTCCCTGCCCACAGCTCTGCATCTGCTAGCATTTTCGATCTGTTCAAGTAGCTAACACTCGCCTAAAAGTTGGTCACGTAGGCTGTCATGTGATAGGGTGAAACACACACACATGCATATTCCATTGCATCTTTCTCCACACTTTCTTTCCTAGGTCGCTCACATCAGTGCACTCTTTCTAAGCACTTAAGGTTCAAAACTCCAGGGCAGATGGTGTCTTTTAGAAAGCAAGGCTATTCCCTTTGAGTATTACATAAGAATAACCTGAGCTTCATCTCTCCTTTCTCAGTTGCTATCTTACATTCCCTGAAGGCCTTCCAGAAAATAGGCGGAAGGCAGGCGGGAACGTGGCAGCATCTGATTTCTTGTAAATATTCCATCTAACTTTTCATTTGAAAACTGACATGGTGTATGGCCCGGGGTACGTGCAAGGTGTTTTACTGTCTAGCAATTTAAGCACTCATTAATTATTTGTCCGCCCCACACTTTTAGGGTCACTTGAGTTCTTTTAAAAATGTACAGGATGCTTCTTTAACTGACATTTGCCCTGGGTTTGATTCCTCGTTTATGCTTTTATGATTTACTTTGCCCAAACTTTACTGAGGTGAGTCTACATCTTCTTTCCCAAAATATGGGATATGAATCCCTTCTAGGGACCTTTTGCACCAGAGGCCAGAATTATTGACAAGCTGTCAGAACAGGGGTGTTCACCATGTTTTTCACAGCTACAGTATTGATTGCAGTGCCCAAACCACAAAGAAACAGACTCCTAATAATAATTCTGAAGACATTGGGTCACAGAGGCCTGTTAATGTGAAAGTACGTGGGTCTTTGGGCAGTAAAGCTGAAGAGTGTGTGTAAAAGTTATTACGCCAGTCCTTTTACAACTTCATTGGCTGCCAGTCCAGGTCCGGGCCCGATTCAAAGTGCTGGTATTGACATTTAAAGCCCTAAACGGTTTGGGGACAGGTTATTTGAAGGAACGCCTCCTCCCATATGTACCTACCCGGACCTTAAGATCATCTACAGGGGCCCTTCTCCGTGAGCCCCTGCCAAAGGAAGTGAGGCAGGTGGCTACTAGGAGGAGGGCTTTCTCCGCTGTGGCACCCCGGTTGTGGAATGAGCTCCCCAGAGAGGTCTGCCTGGCGCCTACACTGTACTGCTTTCGTCGCCAGCTGAAGACCTTTTTATTCACTCAGTATTTTAACACTTAATTTTAACTTAAATTTAAATTATACTGTTTTAACTCTGTATTTTAACCTTATATCAATTTTGCTGCGTGGTTTTATCCTGGTTGTGCTTTTTATATTGTATTTTGTATTTGTATTTTTAACTTGTTGGTTGCTTTATGATGATTTTAATTTTTGTGAACCGCCCAGAGAGCTTCGGCTATTGGGTGGTATAAAAATGTAATAAATAAATAAATAAAAAGTCCTCTTGGACATTCCTCTATGGTATTCTGAGGTAAGGACAATCTTGGACAATGTTCCCACCATGTTTACTTATAAAAGAAATGTTCTTCTTGCCAATCCCATCCTGGCTTTTTTTCTAGGAACCCCAGGCGTTATATATGAGATTGTCTGATTTTATAGTCACAATAGCCCTGTGAGGTGGATCACACCGAGAGAGAGTGACTTACCCAAGGCTACCCACTCAGCTTCAAAATTAAGTGAAAATGTTGATTTGTAGATGTTGACCCAGTAGTAGGGTGACCCTATGAAAAGGAGGACATAAAAAAAAATATGTACAACAGCATGCATATATTTGTAAAATATGCATGGGAAATGTATATTTTTAGAAAGTGTGCATAAATACACTTTAATCAATGGGAGAAGAGTCCAAACATTTCAACGATGCACACAATGGATTTGTACATTTAGAAAAATACGCACGAAAATAAGCACAGATTTTCATGCAAGAAGAAAAAACAACAATCTGATACAGACTCGAGTTGAAACAAGCTTCAAGACGGAATTCGGAGAACTTTGATGAGCTTGAATTTTGCTGATTTGCACATTCCTAAGTGTGCATTTTGTTCTCTGCCAGTATGCCTATAATTGTTTGTTGTACGTAAACTGATTAATTCCCTATTAGAGTTCATAGTCAGGATCATCAGACAGAGGGGAGGGGATTGCATTTCCCTACCATCATGTACTGTTGCTCCATTCCCCGCATTGGGGACGAGATCAAATTACGCAGGGGTGTGTGCAGCCCTTGCTGAACAATGGGAACAGCGCCCTTTATAGCAGAACATTCCTGCACATGACAGGAAATCCTGATAAATCCCGACTTCTTTTTAAAAAGTCGGGGTTTGTGTGGCTTATTTCAAGATGTGAAAACAGGGAAATGGAGTGGGAGACGGGCTGCAGGATCACTGCATCATCGAAATGACCCACAAAGACGTGCAAGTGGCCAGTCGCAAGCACAGGATAAAATGCTCATCTGATGATGCTCATAGTGGAACAAGCTAATTCCCAACATGATCATTGTGTACACTTTGATTCTTGGGTGACCAATAAGCCAAGCCCTTTTGGAACAGAACCTCTCTCTCTCTCTCTGTGTGTGTGTGTGTGTGTGACAAATCAAGTAAGACATGCTACTGTCAAGGTAAAAAGATCCTTGTACACATGTACATAGAAAAGCTTACACACAAATCTGGAGACGACGTGCATTAGCAAAATCAATTATGAATTATGTTAGTCAGGTTAACATTGATTTTCCATTGATTTCAATGTTAGCCAGAACTAACAAGCCTCATTGATTTCAACAGGTCTAGTCGAAGTATGTCTAAGGGCTCATCTACACTAAGCCAATTATTGCACTATGAAAGCGGTATAAAAAAGGCAGGAGCCACAGCAAGCAGGATATAGTGGTATGAAAGCGGTATCTGGTATGTGTCAATGGGCCCCAACAGTTGTCACTGCAGTTCAATACCGCTAAAGCAGTAGTGTGGCTCCTGCCTTTTATATACCACTTTCATCCCACTTTCATAGTGAAATATCCTGCTTGGTGTAGATGAGCCCTAAATCTGGATCCAGCCCTGCTAATGTGCATCCTCTCCTGATATGTGTGTAAGCAATGCTAGGGCACTTCCTTGGGAGTATGTGCCATTGTAACAAGTGACCCTAGCCCAAACCCAGCATCTCCCTGGCTGTTTTTAAGCTTTGAAAGGACATTCAGAGATCTAATCATGAATTTCCTCCATCTTGTCTAGTTTGGCCTTAAGGCTCCTCCCTCATAATGTTATGGTTATTTGCAGTATGCTTCCCCTCCTTATCTTCTACAAGGCATGAGCTCATAAAAGCCTTGCTCTTCTTTAGATAAAGCATGGTATGGAATTCTAAAGAAGGGCAGATGTTACAGCAGACCTGAATAAACTCTCAAGAACAACAGAAGAGATCTTTAAGACACATGATGGTCATCAAGCCCAAACCCTTAATGGACACTAACTACAGTGTAATTAAACATTCCTCAAGAGTTAATGCATCCAATGACAGAACATTATCTGTGATTATATAAATTGTAGTCTGCCACAGGGAGAGAAATTACCGAAGCCTAATCTACACCAAGCAGGATATAGCGGTATGAAAGCGGTATATAAAAGGCAGGAGCCACACCAAGCAGGATATAACGTTATGAAAGCGGTATCTGGCATGTGTCAATGGGCCTCAATCATTGTCAGTGCACTTCAGTATTGTTATAAAGCAGTAGTGTGGCTCCTGCCTTTTATATACTGCTTTTACACCACTTTCATACCGCAGTGCCCTGCTTGGTGTAGATTAAGCCCATGTTGCGTGTGCAGGATTAAGAGAAAAGGGAAGGAGAAGGAACCCTTTTGCTCTGAAGTGCATGAGTTCCAGCTGTTTGATTAGGCCTTCAGAATATGACGTCTCTCCTGCACAGAGTTGTATTAAAGTTTAAAGCACAATACTGCAGCAGCACTGATATATTTTCCAGTCCTTGAGGCATTAAAAAAAAAGTGTACTTACAGAGAACTGCCAGCTTATTTACATTCTCCTGCTTTGGAGCACATCTTAGCAAAAGCATGGGTTGGATCCTGGGTCTGTCTTCCAAGAGAGGAAGGGAACTTCTGCTAGACAAAAAGCTCTACTCACAGAAGGTCCCTCCACCTGAATTTTGGAGTTCCCCCCTGCCCCCAACACATTCACTTCAGCTCACTCCATTCAGCATGGTTCCCTGGCTCTCACTGTAGCATTTTCAGGAGGCTGGAGGGGCTGCTGTGAGAATGGGGAGGAGAGGAAGTCCACCTCCATCAGCACAGTGGATCCAGCATAAATCTGGATTCAACTGAAGATCCAGCAGCTGATGGGGTGTAGTACATTTGGCATTGATTGATTGATTGCATTTTTATACCGCCCAATAGCCAAAGCTAGAGGCACTGCTGACATGAAAGATGCACCCCAGATATGCCAGCAGAGTACACCCCCAGTGGAGATGTTTCATTGGAGAAGACAACCATAATGGGGTGGAGTCATAGGTGGGGGATGGGCAGCACAGTGTAGGGATGGGAGATCCGGGGATGTTTGGGCTTGCCAAAATTCTCAGACCTTCACTTCAAGTGCTTGGCGCTTCCTCTGTTTCACCCCAGAATGATGTTTCGTTTTAGTTTTTTCTGGGCATGCAAACAGTGACCCTGTTCAGGCGACACACTAAGCCACGGTGGTGAAGCATTTGGAGCTAAACATTATGGCTTAGCGTGTCATGTGAACCATGATTTAGTGTGTCGTGTAAATCGTTCTTAACCCTGGTGGCTACATAACGATGATTTAAACATGCTCACTAACCATTTGCTGCAAAAGGGTTAGCTAGGGTGACCCTATGAAAAGGAGGACTGGGCTCCTGTATCTTTAACAGTTGTATTGAAAAGGGAATTTACATATGCATTTGCATATATGGAGAACCTGGTGAAATTTCTTCTTCATCACCACAGTTAAAGCTGCAGGCGCCCTGCCCTCTTTTAAATCTGGACACTCTAGTATAGCTCCTGCACCTTTAACTGTTGTGATGAAGAGGGAATTTCACCAGGGGGGATTCTACACGTAGTACTTTTTTTTATTATTAAATTTTTATTCATTTTCAACACTATATAAACATAGATAAACATTACCAAAATATAACTGAAACAAAACACAATAAGAAAAAAAAAACATCAAATATCTGCTGCATACATATTGAATGATTGTTGAGTACAAATATCAAAAACTATTACATATACCTTATCATACTACAACATCTTCGTTCTTAACATAAAAGTGCACCCCCCACCTCGGGATCATTCTTGAGTCCAAAATCTAATCGTTTCTTCTGCTGGTGGTTTCCCACTTCCCTTAGTAAACACAAACACTAGGAACTGTTTCCAAATTCCTTCGAACTCATTTATTTTAGTTACGCCTTTTCTCCACTTGATATTACATGTCAGTTTATCATTAATGGCTATGTCCCATACTTCTTTGTACCATTCCTCAATAGAATATTCCCCTTGGACCTTCCAGTTCCTAGCTACCATCAGTCGTGCTGCAACCAACAAATTCGATATCAGCTCTATAGTTCCTTTTCCACACTTTATATCTTCAAATAGTGACAGCAATGCTATTTTTGGTGTTTGTTCTATTTTCATTCCCACTATTTCTTCAATTTCTGAGAACACCATCTTCCATAATCTTTGTACATATTTGCATTGCCACCACATATGTAAATACGTTCCTTTTTCCCCACAACCTCTCCAACAATTTGCTGAATGTTGATCACTTATCTTATTCAATCTAACCGGGGTTAGGTACCACCTCCATAGGATTTTAAAATAATTCTCCTTTATTCTTACTGATAAACTTCTCAACACTCTTTGTTTCCATAGTCCCTTCCAGCTCTGTCGCCCTATTTGTATCTTCAAATCTGATTCCCAAACCATTTTCTCTGTATTCTCTCTAAACTCCTTCTCTAACAATATTTTATATATTTCACTCATTAATCCTTTTGAAACTATACTCCCTCCTTTCCCTTCCTCCTTACTTACTACTAATTCTTCAAACCTCGTCATCTTTCTGCACATTCTATTATCTTTAATCCACTTTTTATTCCATTGCTCTAATTGACCATATTCTAGCCAAGATAGCTTCTTCTCCTTTAACAAATTTTCCATATCCTCTCTTGTTTTAATATCTCTTACCCAATCTTTTAATCTTATTTTATTTTTCTCTTTTAATATTTTACATAATCTACCCTTTAGATCCTCTGGGAAATTCTTTAACATTATTATAGGTGCTAAGGGAGAGTTGCTCGGAAGCAGCTTCCCTTTAAATTTACTCCAAATTTCCCATTGAGTCCTCAGGAGTGGATTATCTATACTTCCAACCCACTTTCTTCCTCCGTCTTTAAAAAAAACATTCTCCAAATTCATCTCTACCTTATTTATGGTTTTTTCTTCCATCCAATATAAATCTCCTACTCCCATAATTGCTTCTACAACATGTCTTAATCTATTTGCTACGTAGTATAATTTTATGTTTGGGAGACCCATTCCCCCCTTTTTTTGGCTTAGGTACCAATTATTTTTATTCACTCTTGCTCTCTTTTCTCCATTACAATATTTATTAATAATATTTTGCCAACTTTTTATCTCGGTTTCTGATATTTTTATAGGTAACATTCTAAATACAAAATTAATTTTAGCTAATATCTTCATTTTTATTAAGGCTATTCTTCCGAACCAAGATAAATTTAATCTTTTATATTTCTCCAATTTCTCTAATACCTCTTTCTTTAACCTCGTTAAATTTTCCTTTTCAAGATTCTCTAAATTTTTTGTAATTTTAATTCCCAAATATTTAATCTCATTCTTAACTTTCAATTCCATTCCCTTAAATTCCCAATCCTTTTCTTCCTTCTTGGTATAGTTAAACAACATCATCTCTGATTTAGACCAATTTATTTTTAACCCTGTAATTTCCTCAAATTCCCTCAACTGATATTTAATTCTTTCTAATTTTCTTAATGGATTCTTAATGGTCAATAAAGTGTCATCTGCAAACATGTTTAACTTTATTTCCCTTACCTCTCCAATTCCTTCTAACTCTTCATCCTCCCTTAGTGCCTTCGCCAAAACTTCCATAACCATTACAAACAGGACCGGCGAGAGCGGACATCCTTGTCTTGTTCCTCTGGCTAGTCGTATCTTTTCAGTAAGTCCGTCATTTACCACCACTACCGCCGTATTTTGGGAATATAGCTGTTCTATTACATTTTTAAATTTATTTCCAAATCCCAATTTATCTATAATACTCTTTAGTGCCTGCCAGCTCACACAATCAAAAGCTTTAAAAATATCTAATGCCATAATACCTGCCTTAATATTTGCTTTTTTTATTACATTTATTACATTTAAAACTCTACCCACTAAATTATGCATATGCCTTCCTACCACAAACCCACATTGATCTGCTCCTATATATTCTGCCAAAAATTTATTTAGCCGTTTGGCCATAATAGATGTAAAAATTTTAGCATCCTGATTTATTAAAGAAATAGGTCTATAAGAATCGGGATTAGTCAAATCTTTATCTGGTTTTGGGATCAGAATTATCACTGAATGTTCCCATGATTCAGGTATCTTCTCTCCTGATAATATCCTATTATAAAGTTCCATCAATTTTGGAACTAAACAGTCTTTGAAGACCTTATAATATTCTGGACCCAAACCATCTGCTCCCGGTGATTTACCAACTTTTAACTTATCAATAACCTCTTCAACTTCTCTTTGAGTTATTACTGACTCCATTAACTCCTTATATTCTAATTTTATTCCCTTCTTTATAAACCTTCCAATATACTCCTCCACCTTTTCTTGTTGAATTTCTTTACCCTTATACAATTCCTGATAGAATTCCTGAAAAATTTTTATTTTAGCTTTCATTGCATGACAATAATTCCCTCGGCTATCTTTCAACGTTTCTATCCCATTCCTCCCTTTTTCTTTTTGTGTGAGCTTGGCAAGCAACCTCGAGTTCTTATCACTGTTTTCAAAATATTCCCTTTTCATATACATTAAATTCTTTTGAATCTCTTCTATATTTAAATTTTCTAATTGTTTCTTCTTAGCTTGTATTTCCACTAATTTATATTTATCTTTAACTCGCCAATATCTTTCCTCCAAGTTTTTAATTTCTATCTCTAACTTTTCCTGTTCTGCACGTTGTTGTCTTTTTAAACTACATGTTTCTCTAATACAGATTCCTCTTGCTACAGCCTTCATGGTGTCCCAAATGACTGACCCAGCTGTTCCTCCTTTTTCATTAATTTCCCATGACTCCGACAGTTCCTTCCGAATTTTATCTACTATTTTATTATATTTCAATAGCTTTGTATTCAGCTTCCATCTATATGCCTCTTTATAATCTTTCTTAACTGTAAATTCTAGACTTAACAAGGCATGATCAGTTACTTTTATTACCCCCATTTCCATTTTACAAATCCTCGTTGCAAAATCTTTTGAAACAAATATATAATCTATCCTGGAGTATGTATGATGAACTGGGGAAAAGTATGAAAATCCAGGCCTATTCCCGTTAAGTAAACGCCACGAATCTAAATAATCATTTTCTTTTACTAATTTATTCAATATAGTCATATTGTTCCTCTTTTCAGCATTAGTGGGATTTGACCTGTCCCGTTTATTATCCATAACCATATTAAAATCCCCAGCTAATATAACATACCCCTCCTTAAATTCTTCTATTTCTTTAAACAACTTTATAAAAAACTCTCTATGCCTCTCATTTGGGGCATAAACATTAATCAAAGTATAGACCTTTCCCTCAATTTTACCTTTTAACATAAGATATCTGCCCTTATCATCCTTTTTTACTTCTTCTAATATAAACCCACTTTTTTTTGAAATCAAAGTGGCCACTCCATTTTTTTTCGATGTCCCTAATGACTTTTCATAATAGGCTAATCACTTTAATTTTATCATATTCGAATTCTCGGAGCCTTGGTGTGTCTCTTGGACCATTATAATATCTGATCCCTCTTTATTAAGCATTTGTTCTATTCTCTTCCTTTTCACGACTGCCCCCAAACCTTTAACATTGAGTGTTGATACCTTTATCTTTTTATCCATAATCACCCTTTTGAAATCTCTTCCGATCCCTTGTGCTCAGCAGTTCAAACTTGCTTACATAAAAAAACAAACTCCATACATAAAACCCCCACCCTCCTACCCCAATCCCTCCTCTCCTACCTTCCCCCCCTCCCCACCCCCCCACTCTAATCCCCCCCCATATCCCCGTGAGTCTAGTACTCCAGCCATCTACTTTAAAGGGGGGGGAGGCAGTGCTGCGCCTGGCCGGCAGGTTTCTATATTAGCATTTCTATTTGCAATTATCTCCAAACATAATTAACAATTCTCTTACTCTCCAGATGTCCCAGCCTCATTCCCTCCCCCACCCACTCCAGCCCCATTTGCTTCCCCATCCAGACCCAGCCTCTTCAGCAATTCTTTACCTTGATCCAATGAGGTTACTCTGTGTTCCCTCCTCCCATATGTAAATCTTAAGAAAACCGGGTAACCCCATGCGTATGGAATTTTGTTCTGCATTAACATTCCAGTTATTGGTTTAATACTCCGTCTCCAATTTAATGTATGTTGAGAAAGATCATTATAAATTTGCACTGCTTTGCCTTTATATTGTAACTGGGTCAAAGATCTCAATTCTTTCATGATTTGCTCTTTTTTATAATAGTTACCAAATTTCACCAAAATATCTCTAGTCCCTTTGTAGTTTTGCCCCCCCACGCGGTGGACTCGGTCCAGATCCGATCCATCTATTAGTATGTCAGGCATCAGCTCTTTGAACCAGTTCAGAATGATTTCTCTAAGATCTTCTCCTTGTATCTGCTTCAGCTGCTTTATTCGAATCGAAGATCTACGAGATTGGTCTTCCAAGGCGATCAGACGTAATTCCCATTCCTTAAATTGAATATTTGTTGATTTTTCAAAGGCCTCTTGCTTCTTCTGGTCCAATTCCGCTTTTGCCTCTATCTCTTTGATCTTATCCGAGTTTTCTGCGGTCTTATCCGAAAGAACACGCATTTGTTGTCTAAATTCATTCATTTGCAGATCCATTTTTTAAAAAATGATGATATTATTCTCTACAATAACTGCCTTAATTTCTGCTAGGGAGGGAAAGTTGCTGTCCATTGCTTTTCCCCCTTCAGCCATATTCTTTTCTTTATTTGGTACTGTATCCAAAGAAACTGGGTCTATAACTTCGTCTTCCTGGTCTGTTCCAGGGGCTGTATCTTCCAGGTGGGAGAGGTGGGTTAAATTATGATTTGAAGGTTTCTTTTTTTGTATATTCAACTTTTCCCACTTCTTAATCTTTTTTTTAATGTTGGACATAGGACCCTTCTGAGTAGGGCATAAATCTTAGAGCCCCCACTTCCTTAGCAACTTTTACTGGCTTCTCTTCTATGTGCCAAACACACCACCTTCTTCCCGAGGGGGAGGAAATATATTCAGTTCACAACAACATTCACTAGAGGGGATCAGATCCAATCATTCACAGTTTCTCAAAATCCCACATCTCCCTCACAGAATGCTGTTTCTTCCCCTTCACCCCCCCCTTCTCGGCACACCGCAAACAGCTTCCACTTTCCACTTTACAAAGATTACAGCAAACAACTTCAAAGCCAGTATTTCAATCTTTCCAACTTAAGATAAAGGATGAGAAGTGAGGATCGCTGTAAATCAGATCAACGTCTAACAAGCATAAGTTCTTTCTTTTCAAACTGCGACATCAATCATGTTACTTTCGGTTTCGCCTCTGCAGTTTATAAAGACATTCCGTCAAGCTCACCTCATCCCATCGGCTCTTCTCAACACTTTCCAGCTCCGATAGCTTTTATAATCATTTCCTGTCGTTTGCTCAAAGATTTATGCCCATTAAAAAATAGATAATTGCTTTTTCCGGCAACGCCGCTCAGAGCCTCAGAAGAAACCTGCCACCGCCATGGCTGCCAAGCTCCGCCCCCCCTACACGTAGTACTGAGGGCGCTTCCATGCACCTCCAGTGCGGCCCCAAAACGATCGTGTAACTTGCCTGGAGAAGAGAAGAGGAAGAGGCATCCTTGCCGCCGCCACCCACCTCCCTCCTCGCCGGCCGGGATGGAGAGCTCGGCGGAAGAAGGTGGAGTGGAGAGCTTCTTGCCTTCTTCCACCGAGCTCTCCGACCCGGCTGGGTCGGAGGTAGGTGGGTGGCGGCAGCGGCAGCAGCGGCAAGGATGCCTCTTCCTCGTCTCTTCTCCAGGCAAGTTACACAATCACTTTGGGGCCGCACTGGGGGCGCATGGAAGCGGCCTCAGTACGACGTGTGGATTCCCCCCAGGTTCTCCATATATGTAAATGACACCTGCTGAAATTCCTTTTCTATGCAACTTTTAAAGATACAGGAGCCCTGTCCTCCTTTTCATATGGTCACCCTAAGTTAGTGGCCTAACCATGGCTTAGCGTGTCATCCAAACAGCCCCAGTGAGTGTGGGGGGGTGGATTTCCATGTTCTGATTTAGGTACTGCTGCCAACATTTTTACAGGCTCCTGTCTTCAAGATCAGCAAAATGTGCTGACCCCAGCAAGTAACAAGGCTTATCTCCATGCTAAGAAGAGCTTTACCTGCTCATATCAGAATATCAAACTGCTGTGAAAGGCACAAGAACAGGCCAGACCAGGGTTTTGTTTTGTTTTTCCCCTTTTCAGATAGCAACCCTAGACCCAATGGTGATTGCCTGATTCTAATATATACAAACAGCTTCTTATTTCTCAAATGCATGAAGGAGCAACAGGGACTTCTCCTTCCATCTCCCCAGAAGTCTCTTCCTGGTGACATTGTTCTATATTTAAAAGCAGAGTGTGAAAACTATGGTGTTTTGTTTGTTTGGTTTGTTTTGAATAAGTAACATCATTTTAAGCAGCCCAAGATGAAGCTAATTATGTTAATAACCAGAGAAGGAATAGATTTTATAGGATCTTAAAATTAGCACCAAATCCTCTTGTCAGGCTATAGGTTTTCTTCAATATTTTTTAACAGTTATCCTTGCTCATATCCGTGCATGCCTATATTGGGATTGTGTTACAAAGGCCCTTTCTACACCTCCCGGCCTTCCAGGAGGGAGGGGGAGGATCTCGCAATATTCTTCTCGCAATATCCTCCCCCTGAGTCCACATGCCTGCATCACATCCAGGGACGGCGCAGACACCGTTTTTGGGGTTTTTGAAGCAGAAGGGCCGGTCGCGCAAGATCGAGGCCCCATTCCATCAGAAACGTAAGTACTTTATAAAACAACCACCTTGAAACTTCCCCCCACCCCCTCACTGTCATCCCAGGGGTGGCAACATTGCTGCCACCTCCTCCCCTAACGGGCATGGAGCCCTGCCGCGTGGCTCCTCCCCATTTCTGGGGCCACGCTTACTTGCAAGCAACCACTGCACCAGACGAGAAGAGCACCCACACCTCCCGCGGTCTTGGGATGATCCAAGGTTTATTTATCCCTGGGAAAACCTGTGTCCATCCCCCCTGCCCCTGGGAGTCCCTGTGCATCATTTGGATGCACAGGGACTCAGCTGTGACCAGCCCAGACTATCGAGCTGGTGTGGAAACAACCAAAGGTCATGCTCCTGAAGGTACCCAAAGACTACCAGTGGGGCTACACATAAAGTAATTGCTTGCAGGACAGAGTGAGCACATAAGCAAATGTTGCAATTAGTAGCATTCAAATTAGGTGTACAGACATACAAGAGGACTGGGCAGCACAGGTGAGGAGGTGGTTGAAGCTAACATTTCGTTTCATGTCTGAAAAAAGTGTTATTTCCCCCAGGCACCCAGAGAACAACAAGACGAAGGGGAAGACAGTCCCTAAGCCCTTCCCGCACTTAGAGCTTAGGAAGTGATTAATGAACTTATTGAATTGTGTTAAATTTTTTAAGAGAGCTTCGGGCTCCCTCAGCAGAAAGCTTTTAAAAACTGAAGTACTGCATTAGCGTTTCGCCTTGCTCTGCATACTGCCCTGTATTAACGGGAAGAGCTTCCAAGCAGCCATTTCCTTAACACAGAAGCAGTTCGCTCGGGTCTGCTCTTTGGAAAACCCCCAGCAAAGGTGCTGATTGCCAAGGCAATTTTGGTTGTAGGAGTGCTTTGTTTAATCATGGCCAGAAGATGCCAGATGCTCTATCCCCCGCTAATTAGACCGGCTGGAGTATTGGTGTTCCTCCTTTGAACGTTTCCAAGAAAACATCTCAGTGTCAGAGAGGAGAAACATCTGCTCTAAGAATGTGAGAAGGAGGCACTGGAAGACAAATAGAAGAAAACAGTTCTTGATAGCTTAATGCCCTGGGAGGGCCCTGTGTAGAGTGAAATCTCTAAGAAGCAGCCTAAAAAGGCAGAGGGAGAAAAAGTAGACTGGTTTGCAAAGAATTAAAAATCTTCAACACATTCTGAGGCGCATCCATTGAGAAATTCACATAATTGTTCGGTTAGTGGACTTGCACTTATATCCCCCCATCCTTGCACCAAACTCAATGTCAACAGGACTTCTGGATCTATTAGGCCTGTGGGAAACTACACGCACAATCCTATTTCTCTGGTCCTGAGGAGCAGATTTTTGGAGAAATTGGCCTAATTGCTCACTTCAATTAAAGATACAAGATATTTTTACACACCTCTGCAATATAGGTTTTGTAGTCTTAAGACTATGGTTACCCATCCCCCACTTCCCTGAGCTATATTTCTGAATTTAATTTTCTTTTTATGACAGACACTAGACATATGGTGTGGCTGATAATTGCTTTATTAACAAATATAGAAGCAGAGCATAAATGGAGGGAAAAAAGCTTGACATCCCCCATTAGAGGCCTAGAGAGACAGCTCCTGAATTTTCAGCCAACAAAACATCTCCATCTCTCTCTCTCTCTCTCTGACTGGGTTTGCATGGTAATCCATACACAGTGCTTGAGTGTGGGTTGTTATTGAATCGTGGGTTGTTTGTTGAACTGTGGGTAAGCATGTTGTCTGAACCCAGGATGTTTTCCTCATGATGGCATGTTAACCATGCATTGTGGCTTATTTTTCTTGAACAAGCCACCTTGAGAACCCATAGTTTGTTGTTAGATTGTTCAGGGTGGTTAACATGCCATACTTCATAGTTAACAAGCCAATTTGCGGAAAATGTCCTGGGTTCAGACAACATGTCAACCCATGGTTCAACAACTTACCCACAGTTCAACAACAACCCACACTCAACCACTGAGTGTGGGTTAGTTTGTTGTATGAACAACCTGTGTGTGTGTGTGTGTGTGTGTGTGTGTGTGTAATTTCCAGTGTCTTCCAAACTGCATTTTCTCACACACAAACAGCTCTCTGTCTCTGACTCTCTGTGGGGAAAATTAGACATGACATTAAATGCATCTTTGCATTTACCAAGCAATTTAAATGCACATAACAACTGTTGTGAGGGACTGGGTCACAGCAGGTAGAGAGGAGCTAATGAGAGCTTTCCTCCCAATGCAAATAGCAGCTTTGGAGGATTTTCTTCAGGACCATCTCAGCAAAAGGAAAGAGTCAAACTCCCCCTCACTCCCCTTCAGTCCCAATTATCAGCTCTCTCCCAGTGGCTCCTATTTGCATTTTCCAAAGTACGCTGATCAAATGCAAAGATGCATTTAACATTGTATCTAGTTTGGCCTTCCGTCAAAACTGCGATTTCTCACATGCAATCTGCCAAGCACATGTTTCAGATTCCAGCCCAGAAGGTGAATTGCTGGTTCAGGAAAACGCCCACAGCCATTAAGAAAATATTAACCTTCAGATATTCCCCCTCATGTGGTCATAATCAGGTGGAGGGCATGAGCAGAGCATTATGGAGAGAAGGTCCAAAGGAAAGAGCTTCCCCCATGATTTAGAACAACCAACACCAAACTGACGTCCTCCTCTTGATTTGGAGTTCAAATCCTGTGATTCATGACCATTTGCTGATGGGAATTGAAATCCAAAGCATCTGGAGGGCACCAGGTCACACAGCGTTCCACATCACAAGGACAGCATATGAAAGCTGCATGTCACTGCAAGAGGAGATGCCAAGACCTAATGATGATAACGCTGCATCTACACTGGTTTCTCTACAGTTGGATTCCAGCCTTGGGCTGGAACCTGCAACAATGGGAATTTTTAGCAGCAGTGCCCAGGCTTTTGAAGGAAGCCCAGGGAGGTTTGTCTTGCCACATTTTTAAGGGTCTTCCACAGGACTGACAAAACCTTCCTTGAAAGTTTTTAAATTTCTGAACTCTTTTAACTTGCTGGAAGCTCTTTGATGCCATAGCTGTAATAGCTGCATGTATTTTATGTCCATTTATTCTGCTGTTTTTACCCATCTTGACATTTGTTTGAGCTTACTATGGTTGGCTGCCTTGGGCTTTACCTGAGGGAAGTTGGAATAGAATGTTATAAATGAATGAATGAATGAATGAATGAATGTTGGATGATGGATAGGTTTATAGCTATGAGATTAGCATCATCAGGTAATCTGATCTGAGGCATTAAGACATAGACAGGAACTGTTCAGCAACCAAGATGTTTAGAGCCAAGTAGATTCATCTTCCAGTTCTCCAGATACTGCTTCTGGCTGGACCACAGTGCCTTCAATTCCCACCACTGACCAGCTGCCATGGGATTGGGGACCTATGGTTCCCCTGGAGACCAGGACAGAAGCTCATGCTGCCTTAATGGAGGAAGGACCATCGGAAGGTCCTTCTAAGCCCAGGACTTTTAGTGGGACACAATAGCATAGCTCTGCTTCATTTTCATACTTATGATTCTGTAGTACCTGGGTAGACAACTTCTGGCCTGTGAGATGTTTTGGCTTACAATTCCCATCAGTCTTAGCCAGCATAGACAATGTTGTTTCCAAACACCAATAAATAAAAGACACTACAACGCAAAATGTAGTACATATAGGCAGACACACACACACACACACCAAACAAAGCAACAACAACAAAAAACACCACAAAAACGTTCTTCCAATATTCTCCCCAGCAAAAGTATGTGACAATGTTGTTGTGATTTTTTCTTACTCTATCACTGTCAAATCCAAATCTCTAATTTCTCTCTTAACATTTTCTACATTATTGGTTGAATCCACAGATGTACAAGTCATCTTTTTCTCGTCCCTTCATAAAGTTTACAAAAGGTTCCTATCCAGTTATAAATCTTAAAGTCAATTTTTCTCTCATTATTGCCGTGAGTTTTGCCATCTCCGCTAGCTCAAACATCTTCAGTAGCCATTCCTCTGTTGTGGGCACTATTTTGCCCTTCCATCTTTGTGCATATAGTAATCTTGCAGCTGACATCATATATAAGAATATAGTCCCACCAGCATAGACAATGTTTCAGGATGATGGGAGTTGTAGTCTAAAACATCTTGAGGAACACAAGTGCCTCTAGCTGTTGACCTAAGCTGCTGCTTGCACTGCTGCAGCTACTGGGGATTTATAGGAGTGGGTGAGAGGAGACAACAAAAAATTATGGCTTAATAAACCAAAATATGGTTGAGACTTGTGCCCACACACTCCAGCCCTCTCTCCTCCCTTCTCAACATACCCCACCTAAACACTGAAGTCTATGATTAACCATAGTTTCCCATTTTATCCAAACTGAGAAACCATGGGCCAGAAAAAACACCAATACATAAAACGGAGGAGGATTACGGTCAATCCAGCTGTGATGGATTACTCTTTTTTTTCTTTTTTCCCCTTCCCCCCCTTTATTGTGAATATCAACAAACAAAACAAAAAAATACAGCATGAAAACCGGGGGGAGGGGACACACATACATTGTGTATAGAAAATTATCGACATTTTCCAGCGTATGTACCGTTCACACACACACAAAAAGGGGGGGAGAGAGAGAGAGTTCTACAAAGGTTTCAAGAAAAGCAGACCAGATACATTGAGCCATAGCAGGTAAATTCTATTTAACACACTAGTCTGAAAAGGACAAAAACTCATAATCTGAGCCTATTAATTGATCCAAAGTAAAAAATAATCTTAGCAGCAGTGATAGATTATTATTTTTGTGATATACATATAAATATTATTAATCTCTCTCTCTCTCTCTCTCTCTCTCTCTCTCTCTCTCTCTCATATATATATATATAGGTCTGAAGCAGCTATTTTTAAAAATTACTCTTCCAAATCTTTACAACCCCTCCAGCAAAACAACGGAGCACTTTCTTGGCAGCTCTTTCAAATATAAAGACCCAGTAGTAGGCCCATGAAGAAAAAATAATAATTTGAAACCATGCAGAGTTATATGCCAACATTGAGATGGCAGAAGATTGATTTTCTATAAGGCCAATGGCTTTTTATAATAAAATAAATAAAATCCACCACAAACAATTTTCAAATGAAATATGTGGAATTGGATGTCTCTAAATCATGTATCGATCTGATTTTCATAAACATGTTTTTTTGTCAATAACGTAAGTAATCACTGCTCGGACTGCTTGAAAATGCTGAATAGGCCACTATCATGGAGACACGTGAGCCTACAGGAGACCAATTCTAGAGTTTGTTTGGCCATGGAGCAAGGCTACAATCTAACCACACACAGGGCGTTACTAGACGAGGCCTTAGCATGCCTTCAGACCCGGTTTCCCTGCTGTGCGTCCAGATGACGCACAGGGGAATCCGGTGGCAGGCCGCACTGAGGCCTCATCTAACGCGCCATAAGCAAAGTCGCTTATGGCACGCCTTTTCCCCAGCTCTGGCCTCAGGCCAGGGCTGGGGGAAGTCTAGTTACTTCCGTGGCTTTTTGCGGCTACTCGCTTACCGGCCTGGCATGGGGTGGCATTGCCCGGGCAAGCGCCGCTCACCTGCTTCCTCGGGCGGCGGCGCTTGCCCGGGCAATGCCGCCCCATGCCAGGCCTTGCCCGGGCAAGCGCCGCTCGCCTGCTTCCTCGGGCGGCGGCGCACGGCGCTCTCTCTGTCACCCGCCCTCCCCCCTTGCCACACCCCCTGCCATCCTTCCTGCCCCCCCGTTTTAAAAAAAACCCTTACCTTACTATAGTCTTCGGGCTGCACGCGGCCCCTTTAAAAACAAAAACAAAATGGCGGACGCTGCAGGGATCCAACGTCTCTGCGCGTCCAGCGTCTGGAAGTTGTGGCGGCGCGTGCTAACGACAGCGCGCTGCCGCCCTGCCTCCCTGCCGGCATAAGCCAGCAGGTCTAGCAAAGCCCTTACTTTCCTATAAACAGGCTAAGATCAGGCTGAATGTAAAGAATCAATGCCAAGAAGGTCTTCAGAGCAATCTTCATTCTAGGACCTAGACCTTTTTTGTGTGTTGCTTGCTTTTGGAGTGATGTTTTTGACTAGGTTTGCATGATTGGCAGTGGTTGGTTAACCACACTGCACTTGACATCATATTTTGCTTAATTACCCTGGCCAGCATAGCTTACCATATCATCCAAACCTGATGAGGTTGGGTTGCTGCCATTGTTTTCAAACCATCACTCATGGATTGTTTTACAGTTCTGGTGTGGTTTGTCGACCATGGTAGCAACCCACCCTCAAAAGGTTTGGATATTATGGTAAGCCACACCGCTGAGGGCAATTAAGCAAATTGGGCTGGCATGTTCATCACTGTGGCTTGTTAACTGCCTGCTGATTGTGCAAACTGGCCCATTGTGTAATTTCAAATGTAATGATAAACCATGATTTGGGATTACATGGATAAGCCTGGTGTTTACACACTGACCTAGTCTGCATGTAATGACAAACCATGATTTAAATAACCATGGTTTGCTGAATCATGAGTTGTCATTATGTGTAAATCTGGAAATATGGGTTAACAATGGGTTGTTAACCATGAACAACCCATGAAGAGAACCCATGGGTTTTTGTTGGGTTGTGTACTGTGGTTTATTTAAACCATGGATCATCATTACATGTAAGCCCAGAATTGTGGGTTGTTTCACCAGGCTACAGAGGCAGCAGCAGAGGTAAAAAAAAAAATCCCATTACTGCAATGCCACAAAGGCAGCACAAGTGGCTTTGTGCTGAGACAGCTCAATGGCAGCAATGGTGCTTCGCATAGATGTTCAACCCTTAAAGATATATTCCAACTCTTGTTTGTTGTTTGTTGGGTGCAAAAGGGAAAACCATTGAGGAGGGTTGAGTGGGCAGCGCCACAGACTTGTAATGCAGCAATATCATGAAGGCTGGAAAAGAACGCTTGGGGGAAATGCAAGTGTTCTCCAGGAGTTCTATGAAAAAAGCTTGTAACAACTGAGCCAATTAAAACATGAGCCAGATGTCCTGGTTGAATACAAACAATTCTATGCACCCTAGGTTGGAAAGTCTAAAAGCATGAAAATGTGCAGCCCAACCTTATGCATAGTTGCTCTTCAGAAGTATGTTGAATAATAATAATAATAATAATAATAATAATAATAATAATAATAATAATAATAATTTTATTTATTTCTTACCCGCCTCTCCCTTTGGATCGAGGCGGGGAACAACATTAGAACAAGAATCAATACATCTTAAAAATTCTTGATTTAACATTGATCTGGATAGGCCTGCCGGAAAAGGCTAGTCTTGAAAGCTGCCTTAAAATCACATAGAGAGTTAATTTTACGAATCTCCTCCGGCAGGCCGTTCCACAATCTGGGGGCGACAGAAGAAAAGGTCCTCCGGGAAACTGATGTCAGCCTAGTTTTAGCTGACTGAAGTAAGTTTTTCCCAGAGGACCTGAGTGTGCGGGGCGGACTGTATGGGAGAAGGCGATCCTGCAGGTAACCTGCACCCAAACCATTTAGGGCTTTAAAGGTAATGAGCAACACTTTGTACTTTGCCCGGAAACTAATTGGCAGCCAGTGGAGTGATTTTAATGTTGGGGTAATATGCTCACCCCTAGATGTACCGGTGACCAACCTGGCTGCCACATTTTGTACTAGTTGAAGTTTCTGAATTAGGTACAATGGTAGCCCTATGTGGAGCGCATTGCAGAAGTCAAGCCTTGAGGTTACCAGTGCGTGCACTCCTGTCTTTAGGTCTTCTGACTCTAAGAACGGGCGCAGCTGGCGTATTAGCCGAAGCTGATAGTAGGCACTCCTGGCCGTTGCATCTATCTGGACTGTCATTTGGAGCGATGGATCCAGGAGCACCCCCAAACTGCGAACACAGTCTTTCAGTATGAACTTAAAGAGGCTTAAGCCCTTTTTACACCTAAAGGTTATCCCAGGAAAATGGAGGGAATCATCCCTGCCTGCTCCCAGGATCTCCTGTGTGGCATTTGGATGCACAGTAATGATCCCAGGACAATCCTGGGATATAGGGCTGGTGTAGACATGCCCTTACTCCCAAGTACATGCATAGGACTGCAACTTAAGGTCCTTCTCTTTCACAAGACGTTGGACCTCTTCTTCCTGCTCACATATCTATATGTTAGTCTCTTCTGGTCACAGTTTCCTATTCTGTGGAGGAGGAGGAGGACATAGTTTTTCTTTGACACAAATCAAAACATATTTTTAAAAGGGATGTTGCCTAGCAACTTAGTCATTAAAATTACCTGTCTGCTTCAGCTAGATCAAACTTAGGCTTTTACTCCCACTGCGTGAGATCCCCCCAGTAGATAATAATGATCTCTCAGATTTACATTTCCCACCAAAGACATTATCCCAGATTTAAATCCATAAGTTTGCTTTGATCAGAGACACTAACAAAAATTACAATTGCTAGAATTATTTCTTCCTGGGGACATATAGCGCCTTGAGTGCCAAGTTTGACAAGTTGAAAAAAATCCAATTACAAAGTGCCGTTTTATTTCCCTTCAATGTGATAAAATCAAATTTATTTTTCTAATTGGAAACCATTTCGGCAATTCCCCTCAAACTGTCTCCTTTACAAGACTAGCTAGGGAAGGTGTCAAGCATTTTCAGAGGGACAAACTGGACTGAATGCCAGCAATTGTTCTACAGTGGCCTGGTTCAGACAACACGCTAAACCATGCTGCTTAACCACGAAATGGTTAATGGAATGTATTAAGGTTAATGTATTCTGTTAACCATTTTGGGGTTAAGCAGCATGGTTTAGCATCTTGTCTGAATGGAGCAAATAATGTTCACAAATTGGTAAAGCTTCATTGATAAATTTGTAAGACATTGTAGAGGCCAGCCATGTTTGGAGACCATTTTGCTCTATTGTTGAAACTTCGCTTCAGTCATTTCCCTTATGCCAAATTTGCCTGGCAGACATTTTAGTTTACAGCTAAGCCATCCACTCATACATCTCACTATGCTCCAAATGCATGATAAAATGGATGCACAGCTGGGAAGTTTGCACAAATTGAGATCTAGCCAGCTGTGATGTTAAGCATTGTTCTGAATCAAAAGTCCAGATGATCAGACCCTCTAACTGTTAGAATCTAAGACATCCACAGAATAGCTAGAGGAGAGAGAGCTGGGTCCTAGCTAACCCAAAGGCCTCACACAACCTACTTGTTATTATTAAGAACTGCCAGACAATGGGAGCTTCCAAATATCAGAACAATACACCCATTCCTCCATTTGGAGGTTTGCAATGAAGTGCTCACAATATGGAAATTAACTGATTGTCAGCTCTATCATTTAGTACAGGGCTGAGCAACTTTGGAGGGTTGTGGAGGGGACTGCGTTTCCCCCCTTGGAAGCCTCTGGGGGCACACCCCACCAATTCCGGCAGTGGCTGCAGCATAGAATTCCAGTGGATTCTGGGGAACCAAATATAGGACCCTGAGATTCTGGGATTGTTTCCCAATAGGGAGTGCATGCCTTGTTTCACGGCAGAATCAAGATCCCAAGAGCCTACCAAACTGGAGGCCGTGGGAAGCCCAATTCTGCTGGGAAGCAAGGCACACACTTCCTGCGCACCTTCTTTCCCAGCAGAATCATTACAGTAGAGCAATTTTTGGAGAATTTTGGTGGTGTGAGGGGTGTTCAAATTGCTTTGGCAGACTGCAAATTGCCCACCCTTGATTTAGTGTCATAGGGTGATATCTGCTGATCTTCTCTCAAGATGGAAAACTAGATATTTGGCCAAGCTTCTCTATGCTTAGTAAGTCATTAATCTAAATCCTTCCATTCTTATGTCAAGTCTTATTATTGGTTTTAGCCACTGAAAGCAAACATACTAAATTATTAAGATCCAATGATTTTCTTTATCTTTGCGGAAATCTGGGGGAAATCTTTTAAAATCTGTAATGGTTTATTGTTGTTCTGATGTGTCATGTGCATATTTTATGTTTTGGATTACTATAATTTGCTTTTAATATCTTTATTATGTTCTTAAGTGTACGTAAGAATCCCCATGTACACAAAAAGTTAATGAATTGCTCATTTCTTTGGGGAAGCCAAAGGAGAAGGCATATTCTTTTTATAGGAACTGCCTACCGCCACTGGATAACACATAACTTAGGCTGACCATATGAAAAGGAGGACAGGGCTGCTGTATCTTTAACAGTTGTGAGGAAAAGGGAATTTCAGCAGGTGTCATTTGTATGCATGCAGCACCTGGTGGAATTCCCTCTCCATCCCAACACTTAAAGCTGCAGGAGCCCTGCCCTCTTTTGTATCTGGTCACTCTAGTATAGCTCCTGCAGCTTTAACTGTTGTGATGAAGAGGGAATTTCACTAGGTGCTGCATGCAAACAAATGACTCCTGCTAAATTCCCTTTTCTTCACAACTGTTAAAGATACAGGAGCCCTGTCCTCCTTTTCATAGGGTCACCCTAACATAACTTAATATTAAATATGTGTAGAATTGCAACCTCTCTCACACAAGAGGTTATTATTACCTTTGTAAGATCCAATACAATCACCACAGCCAATAAGTTTATTCCTCCTCTACCTATACTCAGTATAGGTAATTAACAATAGCCATAAAAATCACAATGATGAGACCAGAATTTGATGCTGACACTAACAACTTTTCCTGGGGAGCCGGAGCAGTTCCCACTGCAACGGTGAATTGCGTTTCTCTAATGGCTGGTCTTCTTTCCCATCCGTCACCTTTTTGCCTGCATATCTATGTATGAGCCCAGTTGTAAGCGTGTACCAGACGGTATGCGGGAAGGGACTACTACTCTTAGTGCTGGTTCTGTTTTTGAGAGCCCTGGGCTGGATCTACACGTATTAAAAATAATAATAATGAAGGGTTACGATAACTTTTTGGGACACATGACGATCATCTTTTAACGCCGTATCTTCGTTGTTTTCTTCTTTCTAGCGATATATATTTTCATTTGTCATGTTGCAAAAGCATTGCATTATGTCGTAGTGCCCCCTTTCTTCGTTATCGCTACATCTCTCTTAAATTTCAAACCTAGTTGTTTAGCCAATCATTATTTATTTATTTATTCATTAAATTTATATACCGCCCCATAGCCGAAGCTCTCTGGGCAGTTTGCAAAAGTTAAAAACAGTGAACCTTTAAATTTAAAACCATCAAAAATATAAAAACAACAGTATAAAACAACACTATCCATTTAATCAACAACAGTTCTGGGGTCCATTAAAACAAACAAACTTAGCATATGTTGTTAAATATGCTCTGTCTATGGGGGCGGTATATAAGTGTAAAAATAAATAAATAAATAAATAAAATGCTGTTAAATGCCTGGAAGAAGAGAAAAGTCTTGACCTGGCTCCGAAAAGATAACAATGTTGGTGCCAGGCGAGTCTTGTCAGGGTGATCATTCCATAATTGGGGGGCCACCACTGAAAAGGTCCTCTCCCTTGCTGCCATTCTCTGAGCTTCCCTCTGAGTAGGCACTTGGAGGAGGACCTTAGATGTTGAGCACAGTTTACAGATAGGTTCATGTCAGGAGAGACATTCCGTCAGGTATTGTGGTCCCAAGCCACGTAAGGCTTTATAGGTTAAAACCTGGGGGCATGGTCAGTTGATTTTGGCGCTGGAAAAAAAAACAGTTTTGCCTGCATTTCTCCTCATGTTCATTTGCTCACCCTGTAGCAGTTGTTTCTCTCGGAGAACAGGAAGTGGGCAGATCACTGAAATGAGCGACAAACAGAAACTCCAAGCTACAACCACACAACAAACAGTGTGTCCTAGTTTAATGCTTTACTAATGGGAAAGAGAAAGGTAAGTTACGCTGTATTCCCTGAGTGTGCCCAGTGACGTTTTACAGCGCTAATAAATATAACGTTTCCAGTGGTAATAAACAACGTTATAAGCAGCACCTGTGTAGATTTGCCCATGGGGCAAGGCAACCACAATGGGGGCCCTTCTCAGGGAGTCTACTTTCTCATCACCATGGACACCAGCTGTTCTTGCTCCTCCTCCTCGGTTTCTTTTCATGGCTTCTACTTCCTTTCTTGACAGAGCCAATGAGCAAGTAGGCAGAGTCAACTATTGCTCCTCTTTCTCTCCACTGCCATTGTCTGGGCCGGAGCGTGAGGCAAGTGTTATTGCTGCCAGTGCAAACAAAGCCACTTTATGACTCACAGAACTGTTGGAGGGGATCTACACTAGTATAAGAAACGTTGTTTTTACAGTCATTGAACGTTTTGTTTTGGAACGATTTAAAACGTGGCAGTTTTTAAAAAGTTTACTTACTTTTCACTTTCCGTGGGAATGCATTCCTTTTGGCCACACTAAGAAAAGAAATCTGTTTGTTCTTTTTCCCCCGGCTGCCAATTTCCCCTCCCACTTCCTCTTCTCTCCGAGAATCCCCCACTTACAAACGATCCTACAGCCTCTCAAAAGTGAAACTAAAAGTGGCTTCAAAAAGAGGCTTGAAAGGAAAAAACGGCTCCAACTTTGGGTGCGCAAATTTCATAAACATGCCCCCAGGAATGCGATTGGCTAATTAAGAACTACAGGAAACCCATTTAATATTATGAAATCAGCCACATCATAACAAATAGAATGACTTATTTCAGAAAAGTTCAAAATAAAAACTGGAGAACAGACAATAAAACATCACAAACTGAACGTCATGTGGTGAAATACTACCAAACGCGCACTTAAAAACGGTAAGACACGTTCTAACTTGACTAGTGTAGATCCCCTCTTGGTATCCCTCAGAAGGAAAAGAACTGTTTCTGCAAGGGCATTCCTATATCCATGTGTTAACAAGGGTTTCAGGAATCTCTCTCTTGGGTCCCTATGCAGAGGGCAAATTAACCTGTAGCGAACAACGTCTTCCACTTGACGTTGGCCACAGATGCATAGTCTGTATTCAAATGGCATCTTGTGGTAGCGTCCATCCAGAATTGCAGTTGGCATCACTTGGAATCTCAGTTCAATAAAAGCGGCCTCAGTTTGGACCAATAGCTGGCTCTGAAATGTTCTGTTTTCAAAGAGGGAACCACTGGGAGAATTTAGAGTTTTTTATTAGTTGCCAATCCCACTTAGCGAACAAGCAAGTTGCAGTAGTGAAGATGAAGAGCAACTCCAGGTGACTCTTGTCAGTGGGGCCTGCTGGTTTGTGGACTCCTTGACATTGGCCCTGACTACTCCTGCTGAAGATTTTCCCATCCCTCAGGAAAGAATGGAGGGCAGAAAAGAAAAAGAAAAAAGAAAATAAGCGTTTCTAAAACAGAGAGAAAGAAACTCACCCCACATTTCACCTCTAGTTTCAAAAAGCCAACAGTGCACTGGCCCTCATCGTGGTAAATTAGTGCTTTGGCCTAATGAGGTTCCCATACAGCAAGTCTAACAAAGATAAATGAACCATATTATTATTCATAAGTGATTTATTGTCGCCCAACTCATGCAACATCTCTTAATGGATGAAATTAGGGTTAAAAGAAGGTTATCTCAAATTGCCAGTGGTGTCCAACTCTAATGCCCATTTGCCCCAACTTTGTCCCTCTAGCGTGGTGGTTTAAAATGTAATTAATACCAGCCTCATTCATTATTCTTTACATTGGCAGTAAAGGAAGCAGCCTCCAAGTTAATATGTGCCGCTTTCCTGCAGCGTCTTCTTGCTTGCATTTGCAAAATATATAACACCATTTCACTTTGCTCAAACTTCCAACCCTTTAGTTTGGAGGGGCTGCATTCATTTGCCATATCAGCTATTGGGGCAAAATGCCCGCAAAACCCAGGACTGTAGCCTTGTGAATGGATTTTAGAAACATTTTCCTCTGCCTCTGAATCTGTTAGGAATGTATCGATGGAAAAGATGATGAATACAGAAATTGCACTTTCAGTCAGGACTCCCAGACCTATGTGTTCAGTAATTATTTATGGGGACAAAAAGTCTTTGACAAATGCCTATGAGGGCAAACATAAATTGTAATGCTTTAGGAATGAGCGCAGAGATTACAGTTGTGAGAAATCCTTCGCAGACCTCATTCTTGCTGAACTGAGTGTGAAGCTTGACTCCAGATATACAAAGCTTTATGGCAGCCAAGCATCCTCACAGATAAAGTTGCCCTGGCCTCGACATGCCCAGTTGCTGTCTGCTTTGTGCTATATAAGGGCCATTTCACATGTTTTATGGCAGCAAGTTTGTCATGAGTGTTTCTTTGACAGGGAAATGAAACTAATCCTGGATCTCTGATGAGTTTGCATGTACAGAATGCATGTCTTCATTGTGTTCACATTTCATCATTCTAAGTGTACGATTAGGGCAGAATTAGATGTGGCTGACACACAAAATGGCAGCCCTATCATGCTAAATCCTCTTCTCCCCTTCTGTTACTTATAGTTCAACTCATCATGTGTGCTGCTGACTTCCAGTAGAGGCTGGTGGCTCCAATTGTGGCACGGCGGTGAATCCATTCTGGGTTTTAGTCAGAACCAGTCATAACTCTAAAGGGGCTATCCAAGGTGTCGAATCCGCACACACCCAAATAGGTCCGGCACCTTGGATAACTCCTTCTGACTGGTTCTGACTAAACCCCAGAATGGATTCACAGTCCCACCAAAATCGGAGCCACCAGCCTCTACTGCTGACATTATTACACTGTCCCCTCAGCTAGATGAGGGGGTCAGAAGGAGACGATCTCGCAATTTTTTGATCGCGAGATCGTCACCCTTATTTACATGCTACACGCGACATCCAGGAAGGAAAAGGATGTTGCACCCGCCATTTTGTTTGTTTTTGTAAGGGAGATGGAGCGCACAAGCATTCGTGCACAAAACTGACCTTTTTTTTAAAAAAAAAAAATCCCCACTCCCCCCACCCCCAATGGGCACAGGGCTCCTGAAGATCTTTGTGCCCCGTGCCCGGCTTCTTATGAGGAGCCGGGACAAACTGCGACATCCGTCCACATGTTCCGCGGTCTCGGGATCATCCCGAGACCACAGATAAAGCGAGCTAAAAGTGTAGGGTGAGATCCCGGGGAAAGGGAGGGATCATCCCTCCCGGGGTGACCCCTGGGATATCGTCCTGTCTAGCTATGCCCTGTGTGTTTTCCTGGCCTTGAGCCACACCATTGGCTGTTACTGGTAGGGCCAGAGGAACAGCCAGCATTTGTCATTCCATATTGCAAAAGAGGACATGAACATTCAGCATGGTGTAGCCATTTTCAACAGCAACAGCAGCCTTATATTTCATTTCTTTCTATGACACAACCGCATCTAGTATGTGAAGCAGCTGTAACAGTATTATACCATGTGGTAAAACTGCACCTCCTGATTGCTGTGGTAGCCAGCCCCATAGCATTGGCTGAAATGTATTAGAGTGGCATTTCAGCAGCACCAACGGCAGGGAAGAGGAGTAGTTGGACTTAATGGACCAGCCTTCCAGCTGATGGACATGTCCTGCTTTCTTTGAAGTAATGTACCATGTATCCAGTCAATGGACTGGCTGTGTTTTCTTGATGGGTATGCAATGTAAACTCATACTTCTGTGCTAAAGTCTCCAATCAAACAACTCTGTGGCAGAGAGCTGGGTGCTTGTCCCTGAAAAAATCCTCAGTTCACAAAGCAAGATAAAGCATTATTGCAGCCATTTAGACGTCTCGGTGAAAATACTGATTACACAATGGCACATTAATATTAATTTTATTTATCATTGGGACTGACGTCTCAAATTTTACTGTGCTGGATTAAATTGCATCAGTTTTTATTTCTTTGCCAGGTGACCTCTGACATCCCTGCGATTCCAGCTATTTCCTCTTTGAATGAGATGGCAACTGTCCAAAGCACAAAGTAGTTTTCTCTAGCATGTATAGATTTATATACTGCTTTGGAGACCAGCCAAAGTCAATTCTTGTAAGAGGCTATAATCTATCACCTGGAAGTATGTGAGAGAGGACACAAAATATGGGTGCTAACTTGCTTCTAATAAGAGTCTATCTAGTAGTCTCTGAGCATAACACAATCAGACTAATAGCATATAGCCTTCTGTGAACTGAAGAGCTAGCATACAATATAAATCTATTTTACTGGTTTGCCAAAACTATAGATTCTTTATTGTCAGCAGAATGTGTTGCACAGCTTCTCAAGGAGAAAGTAGATGCTGAGTGGCAAAAAAAAGAAGGAAAAAATAATAATAATCTTATAGCACAGTAGCAATAAAAATACAACAGAAATCAATATTGCACCATAGAATCAACTCCTAGGTACTGAGGTGCTGCAACGTATGTGTTTCTTATAAAGCATATGCCTTTCTTCTTCTGCTCCCCCACCCTCTACTTTTCCTTCCTTTGTACCAATCCTTTTGAAAAAGCCATAGCATTTCCTTCAGGTACGTGTATTGCAGGGGGGGGGAAATGACACAGGCTTCATTTCTAAAAGCATATTCAACCATCCTACAAAATCCACCTCAGAACTGAACTTTGTCTTGAGCAGGAATTGTCTAGCCTCACTGCAGAAGACCTTATTATTATTATTATTATTACATTTATATCCTGCCTTTCCCCCCTCTTGCAAGGAAGCCCAGGCAGCTTACATGGTCCTCTCCCTCTCCATTTTGTTCTCACAACAACCCAGTGAGATAGGTTAGGCTGAGATTCGGTGACTGGCCCAAAGTCACCCAGTGAGCCTCATGCCTAAGTGGTGACTAGAACCTAGATCTCCAATACTCTAACCGCTACACCACACATGTCACCTTCACCTTGATTTCCCTTGAGGAAGGAATATGCCCCCCTTACCTGCATGCTGGAAGGTCAAGGGCAGTTTTTAAGGTGGTTGTTTTTAGGGGTTAAGAACACCAGAATCTTGGTCACAATGTATTTATATGACAAATGTACATACTGAAGAGCACTACAGAAATCCTGAAGCAAGCATGCAGGCAGTATGAAGAATATCAATATAGCACCCCAAAACACATCTTAGCACAGCTGAAACAAATGTCTGTGCTGAACTCTCATAACATGTCCTCAAATTAGAGAAAACAAGTTTCAGTACATCCATACACACACACAGTGTCACTGAAGGTCAACATACATTGTTATTTATTACGGTCACAGACCAGCAAAATCAACACCAAAACATACAAAGGATAGATTAAAAAAAAGTGACATAAAAACAAAATACAGCTTGGTGAGTTGTTTCTCTCAGAAAGATTGCAATGTTATTTTTCTAATTTGCATTGAGGTCATGAGAAACTTAGAGACCCTTTCAGTAATATGGGAGGACACATCCCTTAAACAGATTAATACCAATGTTGTGGGGCTATATCCAGAAAAGGCTGTTAATAAAGGAAAGATTAACATTTTTCTGCATTTCTCATACATGTTACAATGCAAAATGACACATTCAACAGATTCTATTGTTCCAGAACCACAGGGGCATAGCCGTTCATTAACCGGGATCTTACTAAATCGTCCTTCTAGTAATGCTGATGGCAACACATTAAAGCAAGCAAGGGTAAATGCTCTCCTATACTTGGGAATGGTTAAAGCATACAGATATGAAGCTGCACTGAGCCCATAGTTATTAAAATTATTGTAGAGCAGTGGAGAGCAAGATTTGTTAGCAGCAGGTCAAGAAATACAATGACCAGGGTGCAATCTAGGGATTCGATTTTGTTAATGTTTACTGTTTTTAACTTTTGTAAACCGCCCATAGCTTCGGCTATGGGGCGGTATATAAATGTAATAAATAAATAAATAAAAGACCAGAAAAAAGTCAGTAGAAGCAGCGATGTCTGCCTCATCTCTCACTTCATTGGTGAATTAAACCTAACGTACCTTTTGTAATGTATGAATCAGTCCTCTCACGAAAACACACGAAGGCTGCAGTTGAGAATAACCAATTATAAGGAATGCCAACAGTTGTGTGCCTGTTGGCATTCCTTATAATTGAATCAGTCCTCTGCCAAATTCCACCAACTACCTAGGTTCCAGGAACTCACCAACTCCACTGACCAATGTTCTGCCCAATGTTCAGTCTCCCCAGAAGACTGAACAATGGTGTCACATTTGCGCCTCTATGCCTGTAGAGTGCAACATCAATACACCTCAGTTGTCCATATGGTCCAGTCCTCTGGCATCCAAAATAGCTAGCATGCAAACCTTGATTCAAAGAGCAATAGATTTATAGCATCTATTTGGACCAGGCTCTATTTGTTGCATCTTGGAGTGCTACAGCAAAAAAATCAAATAAAAGTGAAACAACCTTTGCTTTCCCCACCCCCCCCCCCCTGCTCATAAAATCTTTTAAATGCCTCCTTCTCTGCATAAGGGTAGGATTCTTTAAACCCCCCTTTTTTTTCAGGGTGCAACATCATTTTTTTCAAAAAGCCTAAAAATGAACAACATGTAAGCATATAATATATGAGCAGTAATAATCCATTGTTTTGTGGTTTACGAGTGCTTTAGGACAGAACTATTCTTTTGGTGGAGTCTCTGTTTTTGGTTTTTTGCCCCCTAATAAGACATTGATGAATGAATTCCAGCCTTTACAGTTCGTGTTGTTTGCTTACTGTATCTAGTATAGTAGGCTATGAATCCTGAAAATGTCCCTTATCATTATCCAAACCCTCATGAAAATATCATGGCGTTATAATGCACGGAAAAGCAAAGAAGACATCAGTTACTAGCTCTAGTCTGAGTTGGCAAACCCCTTTCATCATTTCGTACCTGTGATATGAAAACAGAAAGATGTTTATTGGTAGTGTGTTGTATCCCAGCAAAGGAATGATGGATGCAGAGAACTGAAAGGAGATGCAGTTCATTAATTTTCATGCACAGAGTTCCCACAACATTTATGGCACACACGGCAACATAAATAACTCTTCCCCATACAGCACTTTGTGTGTGCATGTTTGTGTGTGTGTACACACTAGATACTCTGCAGAACAAAATACCCCAATTCTTTACCTAAAAAGTAACAATATGAGCTCACATTCCAATATGCAAATTGCACACGCAATATTTGGCAGAATTTCTTCTGTTTGTATCCGCAGTATGAAAAGGGCAAGGAATTATGTAGTCTATGGCCGTCCATTTCTTTTTCCACTGGAGAGCTTTCAGACTGGCAGCTTCTAACTCTTTCCACTTACGTTTTTTTTCTGTAGCATTGCAATTCACTTTCCGCTCTTTATGTGTGCGCATACATCCTGCTATAGTCTGTTCATGCCAGTGGGCATAACATAGCCTTGGCCATATCCAATGATGCCCTTGGAATAGTGGAAATGAATGGTAGCACTTGACAGCACCACCAGAAACAAGCTCAAATGAGTGCTTCTAGAATGGGACAAGTCAGCAGATTTGTCCAGTCCTAGAAACATTAGTTTGAGCTAGTTTCCGGACTTGTGTTATGAAATGCTCACTTCCCGTTGCACTAGTGATTTTCCTACTTGCACAATGTGACTGACACTAACACACTACCAGCACAGGATACGGTGCCTGTGTTCAGGGAAGGGAGAATTCACCCAAACATACCATTTTTAAACCATTTGGGGGGGGGGGGGGATCAAAGTTATTGTTATTATTATTATTATTGTTATTATTATTATTATTATTATTATTATTAAAATTAGGCTCTATGGCACAATTACATTGAAAATATGGAGGGGGAAACCAAAAATAAATACACTGAAAAGACTAGAAAGGCAGTGTGGTGGGTTTTTAAAATCAATTTAAACATTTGTGCTAAAATGCCTTTTCTATTAAGTGCTAAATGGGTTAAAAAGCATATATGAAAAGCATCTATGGTATTGAAATGGTACTGACTGAAAAGGTAATAATAAAGCTGTGTCAAGCACCCACCCACTATCTCACCACTCATGTCAAAACCCTAAAGCCTTAAAAATGGTTAAAGTGTAGCATTAAGATGATTTACTCTTGGGGTCATAGTGCTACTATTCTTTTAACACTCAGAGAACAGGAATATGAGTAAAAACAGAGGAGGAGAACAAATTGATCATGTTGATTCCCCATAAAAAGTGAGTGAACAAAGACCTAATCTACACCAAGCAGTATATTGCACTATGAAAGTGGTATATAAAAGGCAGGAGCCACACCAAGCAGGATATAGTGGTATGAAAGCGGTATATAGTTTGTGTCATGGGCTCCAACAGTTGTCAGTGCACTTCATTGCCACTATAAAGCAGTAGTGTCACTCCTGCCTTTTATATACCACTTTCATAGAGGAATATCCTGCTTGGTGTAGATTAGGCCAAAGTGTGGCTGTATCGCAGAAAACGCCTAGTACAAAAGCACCTGGGATTCTTTTTCAACCATATTCTGCCTTCTAAGATCTCAGCAGGCCTATCCACCCTTTTAAAAGTCATCTCTGCAGCCAGAGAGAAAGTAGAGAGTTGGTTTTTGTTTTGTTTTTAGAAATGAATGGAAACTGAGAAAATCCAGGTTGTTATGCTATTCATGCAACACACAAACACACCCCTGCTCCTATATTGCCTATTGGGATGATCCCCTAGGCATGATTTCCCATTAAAGCACAGCAAGTATTCACTGCTTCTGAGCTGGTGAACAAAACGTGTCAGAATGTGCTGCTGAGTCAGCACAGAATCTGGATGCCTGGTTTTCATTTTAAAAGCAAAGTTCTAGTCCTTACAGTGAGAAGACACACTTAAATTTGTGTCAGCAATGCCTTGCAAAAGCTCATAAAGCACAGAGATGGCTGAATATGATATCTAATAATAAGACTGAAGCATTGGTAAAGCTTCAGTCGCCTGCATAGTTCTTTGCTCATTTCTCAAATATGTATAATTTATCCAGGATGAAGAATTCTGGCTTACTTGGAGCAGATTTTTCTTTCTAGAGCTATATATATATATATATATATATTGGAAAGGACCAATCAAGAACCAAATTCTGCTTCCATTAAATGAAGGTTATGTCATTAACTTCCATGGCAGCACAACTTAGCAATTACTTAGCTGTTTTTAAAAGGCTGCTAAGTTAAAGCCCATCTTTTACTTAGATTCCACAGTTAGGGTGATTGAGAAAGCTATATTTGGTAGCCAGCCAGGCTTCACCTTGCTGACACCAATTTCCCCCCACAAAATAATGAGCAGAAGGTATACTTCAGCTGAAACACATTTATTTTGGGGTTTCACCCCCCCCCCCGACTGGTTGTGTAAGGGATATTTTCTCTCCTCCCCATTTTTCCCTAGCAAGGTCATTCTGTATCCATCAGCAGGGAGATCCAATTTAAGCAAGTTGGAAAAACGTCAACAAAGCTGTGGATGTTATATTGCCCTCTGCCCCCTACAAACCAGAGGTGCTCAACATATTTCCACCATTAGGAGATACAACAAATATATATAACTAGGGATGTACAAGCATATTGTTTCAGTTAAAACAAACAAACCCAGCCCCGCTCACAACCCCAAAGCCAAACACATTTTTCAAGCAAAGATTGCACTGTCTTGAGCTTGTGATGGTAAATAAGAAAAAAGAAAAAATGCATGGCTTTTTAAATAAAAAGATATGCATATTTATGCTTTAGCTGATGATGTGAGAAAACCGTGCATTTCAGTGCATGCTTTTTAAAAATGCACACTTTTCTCAGGTTGGGGGGAAGGCACTTACCTTCAAGAATGAGGTGAAAGGAGCTTCAAAGAAGAAAGCAGACAAGCTAGAGGCACTCAGGCCTTGCTGGTCTATCCATCCCCATATATCACTACTAAACTGGCCAGGAGGGAAGACAGGTGTCCAGCTCCTTTCTCATCTCGCCTAAGTCCTTCCCCAGCTGAATCACTCCACCTTTACTTAACTTCCCAAGCCTCCTTCCTCCAAACATTTCCTTCCCCCTAGCTTATCTTCTTGTGTCAAAATGCCTCAGCAAGGAGAAGACACACACACACACACACAGAGGGATGGATGGGCTCACCTCCATCCTGCTCACTCTCCCCAGGACCCGCTTGTGAGTCCTCAGCCCTTACTGGACCCATCTGTGATCCCCCAACAGCCATCCAACTCTTCAGTGAGTCACTATTTGCATAAAAATTGTGAGTTGTGTTTTTCTATAAATCAATGGTAAAGCAACCATTTATGCAACATTACAGGTATAAATGGTCCGGAAAGGGCTATGGGGCCTCATGCAGCTCACCAACAGGAGGGGGCGGCTTGCCAAGCAAGGTCTGGGAGGCCGGGCACAGGGGAGTCTGCTGGACTGCCAGTTCCAGTCAGGCATTTGTGCCATCCCTACATGCTTGAAGGGTAGCCTAGGCCCTCAGGGGAGATGAGTTCAGGTCAGTCCCCACAGAGGAGAGGAGCTCTGTCACTTAGCCTCCAAGAGCATTGTTGCCTCAAGAGGCAGGCCACTAGGAATCCTTTGAGAAGAAGTGCTCGATTACACAGAAGGACACCTTAAAAGGAAAAGACTCCTTAAGAGGAAGGTCCTCCTTGTGAGTAGGACTTTTGCTGGAGGGCCTGCAATGAACTGCAGCTGAGCCCTGGGTGGGGTTCTTGAAGCTCTCACTACATAAGCTTTTAGTCAGAGTTTAGTAATTGCTGGAACATCTTATTTTCAATATCCACGACCATGTGAAGGAACCTAAGTGCTATTAATGTCTGGAGTACTGGTTGACTCTGCCTTTTGAACTGCTTGACTACTCTCCTGTGTATTGACTTAGCTACTCCTCAAACCTTTCTTGTGGAAACAACCTACTTGCCTGGTAATACTGTGCCTGGCTATAGCCTGTAACTTGACTACTCCTGCCTTAAACTGATCCTATACTGGACTCTGTGCTTCACTATTTGCTTGCGTCATTAACTTGCTAGTTGGATTGCCCCTCTATTTGCCTGGTGCATAGTCTGACCCAGCTAAAGCAGGACACCCATTTTCCTGGGGCTTAGTTACTGGCAGGAAGAGAAGTATACTAAAATATGCTGGCACTGTGCCCAGCCCCTTTTGCCTTCAGCTCTTCCACTCCTGGAATGTGGCCTCTGACAGCTTCTCTGAAATGAAATTTGGCCTTCAGGCTGGAAAAGGTTTGACCCCTATGCCTTACCATAACAAGACCAAGTTCTAAATCTATTTCAGAGCACTTGGCCATGTAGTCTGTTGGGTTGTGGGTATTTCATGTTAATCCCATTAAAAATAGATGTATATAGTAACGGAATTGCAAATAAAAATGCTTAAAAAAGGTTTCACAGCCACCCACCTGATAGTGTTGAATTAATTTCAGTGTATGCGAGAACAGCTCGGAACGATGTAATTGGAAGATAATTCTCTATACAATTCCCAGCTGCTCTTGCAGTATGTCTGCTTGATCGTCTTGTGGTAATTGCAGATATAATGCACACACCCCAAAAATTAGGCCTCTAAATGCTTAAATTACAAGCTTTTAATTAAGACAAAGTAGAGCCAGACTCACCTAATTAATTAATTGATCGATCAGCCGGCATAGGCACTTCTCCCATTATTATTGGGTTGATTTTTATTCTAAAATTCTTGAAATTACTCTGCTAATGATTTCTGCATTGCAGATAAAATTTGTATGTAGAAACACGTTTCTACTGTTTGGTGGAAGACCAGAGAATCAGATGATGGTAAACTATGGAGAGTCCTGACCCCTTTATTTATTACATTTCTATACCGCCCAATAGCCGGAGCTCTCTGGGCGGTTCACAAAAATTAAAAACATTCAAAGTATAAAACAACAGTACAAAACCATAATATAAAATACAATATAAAAGCTCAGCCAGTTAAAAACAGCAGCAATGCAAAATTACAAATTTAAAACACCAAGTTAAAATTTATTTATAGACTGTTAAAATGCTGGGAGAATAAAAAGGTCTTCACCTGGTGTCTAAAAGCATATAATGTAGGTGCCAAGCAAACCTCCTTAGGGAGCTCATTCCACAGCCAGTGTGCCACAGCAGAGAAGGCCCTCCTCCTGGTAGCCACCTGCCTCACTTCCTTTGGCAGGGGCTCGTGGAGAAGGACCCCTGAGGATGACCTTAGGATCCGGGCAGGTACATATGGGAGGAGGCATTCCTTCAGATAGCTTAGAATGCCCGGTTTTATTATCAATTATTTTAAGTGACCAATATATTTTATTCTGTTTAGGGCTTTAAATGTTAATACCAGCACTTTGAATCGGGCCCGGACCTGGACTGGCAGCCAATGAAGCTGGAAAAGGACTGGCGTAATGTGGTCTCATCGGCCAGTCCCTGTTAATAAACGGGCTGCCCTGTTTTGTACCAGTTGAAGTTTCCAGGCCGTTTTCAAAGGCAGCCCCACGTATAACGCATTGCAGTAATCCAAACGAGAGGTTATCAGAGCATGGATAACTGTAGCTAGGCTATCTCTGTCCAGATAAGGGCGCAGCTGGTATATCAGCCTAAGCTGATAAAAGGTGCTCTTTGCCACTGAGTTCACCTGTGCCTCAAGTGACAGTTCTGGATCCAAGAGCACCCCCAAACTACGGACCCGATCCTTTAGGGAGAGTGCAACCCCGTCCAGGACAGGGCAAACATCACCTCGCCGGACAGATGAACCACCCGCTAACGGTACCTCCGTCTTGTCTGGATTGAGTTTCAGTTTATTAGCCCTCATCCAGTCCATTACCGTGCCCAGGCACTGGTTCAGAACAGCCACTGCCTCACCTGGGTTTGATGAAAAGGAAATGTAGACCTGGGTATCATCTGCATATTGATGACACCTCAGTCCACATCTCCAGATAACCTCCTCCAGCGGCTTCATGTATATGTTAAACAGCATAGGGGATAAGATAGAGCCCTGTGGAACCCCATAGCTTAGGAGCCATGGCACAGAGCAATAATCCCCCAGCACCACCTTCTGGAATCGGCCATCCAAGTAGGAGCTGAACCACTGCAACGCAGTACCTCCAACTCCCAGCTCAGACAACCTATCCAGAATGATACTATGGTCAATGGTATCGAAAGCCGCTGAGAGGTCCAGGAGAACCAACAGGGTCGCACTCCCCCTGTCTCTCTCCCGGCAGAGGTCATCCCACAGGGCGACCAAAGCTGTTTCCGTTCCAAAACTAGGCCTGAAACCCGATTAAAATGGATCTAGATAATCCATTTCATTCAAGAGTGCCTGGAGTTGTCCTACAACCACCCGCTCAAGCACCTTGCCCAGGAAGGGGATATTAGCCACCGGCCTGTAGTTGTTAACATCCTCCGGGTCCAGGTTAGGCTTCTTCAGGAGTGGTCTAATCACCGCCTCTTTTAAAGAGGCCGGCACCACTCCCTCTCTCAAGGAGGCATTTACAACCTCCTGGACCCAGCCGGCGATCCCCTCCTTATTTGATGTAATGAGCCATGAGGGTCAAGAGTCAAGCACACAGGTGGTCGACCGGACTTGGCCAAGCACCTTGTTCACATCCTTGGGCCTCACTAACTGAAACTCATCCAATAAAACAGAACCGGACGGCGCTCTGAACGCCTCTATTAGTGGAGCTGCATTAAGTGTGGTGTCCAATTCATGACGAATCTGAGCGACTTTATTTTCAAAGTGCCATGCAAACTCGTCACAGCGTGCTACTGAGGGTTCCACCATCTCTCGCCCTGGCCCAGAGTGTAACAGGCCGCGAACCACTCGGAAAAGCTCCGCCGGACAACACTGAGAAGATGCAATGCTGGTGGAAGAGAACTGCCTCTTTGCCACCCTCACTGCCACAGAATATTTTTATTTATTTATTTATTTATTTATTACATTTTTATACCGCCCAATAGCCGAAGCTCTCTGGGCAGTTCACAAAAACAGAATAGGCTCGATAGTGAGCTCTAACCTGTGTTCGATCACACCCAGCACGAGTTTTCCTCCACCTGCGTTCTAGCTGTCTCCCCTCTTGCTTCATTGCCCTCAGCTCAGGTGTATACCAAGGAGCTGACCGGGCTCTGCTCAGAGGGAGAGGGCGCGTGGGCGCGATCGTGTCAACCGCCCGAGTCATCTCCGCATTCCACAGAGGAACCTGGGCTTCGACAGAAGCACCAGCCATACCAGCAGGAAAATCCCCAAGAGCCCTCTGGAATCCATCGGAGTCCATTAGCCTCTGGGGACAGACCATTTTAATAGGCCCCCCACCCTTGCAGAGGGGAAAGGCCGCCGAAAGTCTAAACCTCAATAGAAAGTGATCTGACCATGACAAGGGGGTAGATGTTAGTTCCCCCACTTTCAGATCACCATCCTCCTGCCCAGTTGAGAAAACCAAGTCAAGTGTGTGTCCCTTTGCATGTGTTGGGCCGATGACATGTTGAGACAGCCCCATGGTTGTCATGGCAGCCCTGAAGTCCTGAGCCACCCCGAGCCCAATCTTTAACAGTTGCATAGAAAAGGGAATTTCAGCAGGTGTCATTTGTATTTATTTATTTATTTTATTATATATATGGAGAACCTGGTGAAATTCCCTCTTCATCACAACAGTTAAAGCTGCAGGAGCTATACCAGAGTGACCAGATTTAAAAGAGGGCAGGGCACCTGCAGCTTTAACTGGTGTGATGAAGAGGAAATTTCACCAGATTCCCCTTATATACAAATGACACCTGCTGAAATTCCCTTTTCAATACAACTGTTAAAGATACAAGAGCCCTGTCCTCCTTTTCATATGGTCACCCTACACCAGCATAGCCAGACATAAATAAGGCTATTTCCTGACAAAGAGCCCCCAAGCTCTACCAGTCAAAAGATATTGTGCAGCTAGTCCATCTTTTCCTCCTTTTGGATTTTCTGTAGTCATGGAGAAAAGAGAGGGGGGGGAAGATCAATGGAGTGACAAAATGGAGGACACATGGCCATCTAGAATGCCTGCAAAATTCTGTGAGTGACACAGGGTGATTACAGAATAAATGTTTTAGCAGAAATGGTTCCTATCATCTGCTACTTAATCCTGTTAGCTGAAGATGCCAGGGGTTGAGGCCAAGACCTCCTGAACACCATGGGTTGATCTGCCTTCTATGAGATGAGGGGACTTTCTGGGGGAAAAAAAAGGCTCCAGCTGTGAAAGATCTGTCTGCCTGATTTGGGGGCTTTTGCTCCTCCCCAGACCACAGCTCGCCCCATTCAGCAGGGTCTCCTGACTCTTGGTGTAGAGGGTGAGGGAATCTACACGGCGTACTGAAGGTGCTTGCGTGCGCCTGCAGTGCGCCCCAAAAACGATGGTGTAGATCCTGCCCAGAAGAGGTGGAGGAGGAGGTGGCTGGGGAATCCGGCCATGTCCTTGCCGCCGCCGCCACCCACCTCCTCGCCGGCCTCCTGCTGCCGCCGAAAGAGCCACCCGGGTCGGAGAGATCGGCAGAAGAAGCCGCCTCTTCCTCCGCCTCTTCTGGGCAGGATCTACACCATCGTTTTCGAGGTGCACTGCAGGCGCACGCAAGCGCCTTCAGTACGCCATGTAGATCTGCCCAGACTCTCTTCTGAAAGTCTGGTTTACCCAGCTGAAATCCAACCCAGGGCCTTTCTACACAAGAATTTTGATTGAGCTCTCATGATTCATGGTAGTTTGCAGGTCCTTTACACAATACCGTCCTCCTTCAGGGTCTCTCCCACGCTTTGCAACCATTTTTGCAGGGTTTTGTTTCCTAATGAGGAAAGTCTGGTATTATTTAGGAATGGTGGAATGTGATGGTATATACCACATCACCATCTTGTGGTTGTATAGTGGAACAGGCAGGGTATCGCTGTTTTATTTGTATGTTTTGTACAGCACCAAGTACATTGTTGGTGCTATATAAATAAATAAGTTAATAATAATAATAATAATAATAACAACAACAACAACAACATATTGAAAGCCAGAGAAAGAAAACAAAAAAACTAGGGGGTGGAAACACACATGTAAGGAAGCCAGTCCTAACCCCGCAAAGACTCCAGAAACAGAAACTATGGTAAAGCTCTGGGATAAAAGCCTCATGTAGAATTGCCCCGACTGTGTGTTCTCTACCCCTGGATAATGGCCCTACCTAATGCAAAAGCCTTGTGAAACTCAGAACCCCTCCCCACAATTCTGAGCATCATGAATCAATACGCCTGCTGAGCTGCAGACATCTTTTTCCTAGCACCATTCCAAATAAGCCTAATGGAGTTTGTTGTTCGTTGAGAGTTTCCGGCAAAAAAAAAGAGAAGAAAAATGCTGATGCAGCTCAGAATTACTGCCAGCAAAAGGTTCCCCACCCCACCCGCCGAACACCTAACAAGAGTTAACATTCCAAAAATAGAAATGAACAGATGCAAAGAAGGAGGGGGGTGCTTTGTACAGAAGGGGGAAATACAGTAGGTCGAAAATGTCTCCACCTTGCATCACAAACTTCACCTGCCAGTACTGAAGGTCCAGGAGACCTGTCATCCTTTGCAGCTGGTCACTTTCGCTACAGAGAGCCTTGCTAATCACCCTCTTGACTTAATAGGTCTTCTCCAAGTTGGAAGTGAAACATCCATCTGTTCCATTTCTTCCACAAATGGGCAGCCCTAGCACAGTACGTTATCTATTTCCCGATATTTGCTTTGATGCTTATACAATGAAATGGTTATTCCCTTCATCAAGGTGGGCAGATCATGGTGGATTATTAATCTTCAACTATTCTACCCAAAGACCAAATTAAGAACACAAGCACCTTAATGCGATTTGGAATATACATACTATCTACAGCGACAGACAATTGATGGTCATGTGGGATCAATAGCCATTCTGGCCATAAAGGACATTACAGCAGCCTTGCAGCTCTGGCTTTCATTACCGGCTTTCATGTAACCTACATTATGTTGTCTGCTCAACAAGATTTCTTGCAGCAATAAACCGAAGTGTCTGCCGAGTGGATCTGCTGTAAACCCCAGAATGCAGCAAAGCCCTCTTGTGTGCAGCAAGATATTTTATAATTTTAAAATATTAATTAAATCCAGTTTGGGATTAATTCTGAAAGATTTGCTGCTGTTGCTGCTTTTCTTCCCTACCATGGGGAGAAAAAAAATCAATTCGGGTCTTTTAGTCTGAAAAATACCTCTGAAATTAAAGATTTAGTTATGCAAAAAATCACAGCTGGGTTAGGTCGTTCTTGGAAACAGCCAAGGCTCCAGACGATTCGATAGTTTAACCAATATAGTGGGCGGGGGGGGGGGGCAATGCAAAAGCCAAGAGCTGCATTGCCTCCCTCAACGGCGGCCATTTGCAGCTACAAAGCAAAGGGTGGAGTTATCAGGAAACTACTGAAATGTCAGGGAATGTACATATTTCGGAGGGGTAGATCTAGACTTAATTGTACTCAGAGAGGCTCAAAAATACAACCAAAAGAAATTCTAAAGCACTCTGAAACTGGAACAGAATTAAAAATGAGAGCCTCTTTCATGGGAAGAAAATGACCAGGAAACTGGAGAAGACATAGCATTACCAAGCACGATTAAAACTGGATCCAACCAAGAACATTGTCTTTGTTTTAAAGCAGAATTAACTAACAGTGCAAAATAGGGCTGTGCACAGCACTCCACCCCTGACTCACCTCAGAGGCTAATTCTAGAGCTACTAATCTCCAATTCAACTTGGGGCGCTTTAGGACTGGGCCAACCCACTTTGGATTCAGGCTGAAAATCCTGCCATAGTTTGTGGCTGTAGATCAAAGAAAACTACAGAGCCCACATCTTCATGTAAAATCATGACTCTAATCATGGATGCATGGCTAAGGTAAGTCTCAGAGGCAGAGGGAGCAGCAGTTCCAGGTTCTGGGCATGGGCAGGGAGAGGGGAGGGGGCGAGCAGGGAGTCCAATGGATTCTCAGTCATCCTCACAGATGGTGGAGGCAGCGCCTCACTGCCACCCCAACTTGGGCTGAAGCGCCTTGAAGCTTTTAGACTTGTTTCGATCCGCTTCGGGGTGCCTCAGCCTAATCTGGTACCACTCTAGACTAGGGCTAAAGCAGACCGAATCAGCCTACTTCAGCTTGGATTGGGGATTTGGACCTGAGGCAGTGCACAGTCCTAGTACAAAGGAAAGGGTTTGGAGCCAGCTGAGTTTTGGAGCATCTTGGGTGCTGCTATTATTTTTCTGAATATATGGTGCTTTACAACCGTGTACCTACTTCTCACAGGCTCAGCCTATGTATTTGTAGATAAACAGATACTATGACATCACAAGTGCCCACTTACTGTGTCTTCTCACAAAAAAAGTGATGCTATCAAGCCAACCTGGGACTTCCTAGAACTGGGGGATTGAGAGATGTGAAACAATATTTTATACCTAAGCTAAATTTTCACAGGTTTAAATTTTTGTGTCGAAATTTGCGTATTTGTCATGGGAATTCTTGTTGTTGTTGAATAGGCCTGCAGAACCTTTCAAAACAGATTTCTTTTATTTGCTTTGAAGTGCCATAGGAGAATTTTATGAAGAAGAGATGTTATAAAAGCCCAAGCCAGGTTGGATATTCTCTCTCTTTTTCTCCCTTTTCCCATGACCATGATGGACCATAAACGCTTTTAGGTCTTACTGATTTTTATTTCTCGCATTCAGATTATTGAAAGCTGTTCAGTCTGGGCTGTATTATGTCCTCAGTGAGGTAATGGTGAGAAGAGCCCCCGGGTGAATTGCACAAGTAAGGAATGAATAGGCAAGAGGGTGCAATGAGAATTATGTGAGCAAACTTGCAGAAGCCCATCTGGCAGCTAGATTCTAGTTAGATAAAAATGAGAAAGGGAATCTACAATTGTCATCTATGAATACTGTACATAAGTGTGTGTGTGTGTGTGTGTGTGTGTGTGTTTGTTTGTTTGTTCTAGATTGAAAACACAAAAATAAAATAGGTCTAATTCATTTCAATGGGTCCACTCTAAGCCTGGATTCAATCAATTACACTTTTAGTCCTATTTCCACTTACCTGGGAATAAGCCCCACTGAACTCAATGGGATCTACTTCTGAGTAGATGTTTATAGGATTGTTTATATAATACACATTTAAACAAACACATACATCAGTTCTGCAAGAGAGGAACATAAACAACTGGGTCGTTTTAAAGTACATTTGAGAAGGCAGGAGTCTAAGATTCAAGGCATGGCAGAATTTTTTAAAAGTATTGTTGTTGCTCAATTACAATAAAATCTGCTTTCTGCTAGTTAATAATAACAAGTATATGCAACTAAAGGTGGTGTTAAAGAAATCAAAAGAAGGCAGGAATACTGTTTGTCTAGTTCTCACATTACTTAGGTCATCCCTGTGTCTGCAGAACTAAGAGCAACATGCTCTAAAGCTTGAACCAGGAGCCTGGAGGTCTGGGACTGAGGACCTAGCCTAAGGATAGAAAAGTGTGAGAAATTCTTTTCAGTTGAGGTTTTTATCAGGGTTTACCTAGTTAGGCTCTGCCAGACTGAGCACGGACTCAGATGCTATCAGTGGCTGAAGTCTGTACATGTCCAAGCTTGCAGTGTGATTTGTGGACCCCACCCCACCCCACCCCAAAAAAGAATATGACAGCATGTACACATTTGGAAAATGTGTTCGAAAATGCACACAAATAGACGTTAATGGGGGAAGGATGCATACATTTCAAAGAGGCGCACAACTGATGTGTACATTTGGAAAAATGCATACAGATTTTCATGGAAAAATACAAAAACAAAGCTTGCTATGTGATACGGACACAAGTCAGAAGGAGCTGATTAGAGGCCTTCAAGAGGCAGCTGGACAACCATCTGTCAGGGATGCTTTAGGGTGGATTCCTGCATTGAGCAGGGGTTGGACTCGATGGCCTTATAGGTCTCTTCCAACTCTACTATTCTATGATTCTATGGAGATCACACTTTGCTGATCTGCACATTCCTATCTAAGGAGCTACACAGTTTGCTCAGGTTTCATGGTCTTCGTCAAGTACAGAAAGGAAAAGATTTGTGCAACGTTGCTCCTTATTCCTTTGCCATTATTTTATTAAAAGTATTTCTAGAACGCCTTTTTGTCAAAGATGCTTAGCAATTAGCAACGCAGTATGGCGCCTCTGCGTTGGCCCACCATGCTGTAAAGCAACCTTCATCAACCTGGTTCCTTCCAGGTGTGTTGGACTGCAACTCCCATCACTGCCAGCAGAGTTACAGTCAGTGGAGGCTGGTGGCTCCAATTTCGCACAGGGTGTGAATCCATTCTGGGTTTCAGTCAGAACAAGCCAGAACGGTAATAAAGCTGTCTAAAGTGCTGAATCCATTTTTGGGGATAGGGTTCCCATCCACTGGTTGCAGTCCATCAAATCTGGAGTGCACCAAGCTGGGGAAAGCTGGTACAAATATTAGGACCTGTAGTTTCCTTCTGCTTTTGCCTGGACAATGGAGCAGTAGAATCATAGAATAGCAGAGTTGGAAGGGGCCTACAAGGCCATTGAGTCCAACTCCCTGCTCAATGCAGGAATCCACCCTAAAGCATCCCTGACAGATGGTAGTCCAGATGCCTCTTGAAGGCCTCTAGTGTGGGAGAGCCCACAACGTCCCTAGATAACTCCCTAGTAGCTTCTGCATCTTATACTCCCTAAACAGTCACTTTCTGTTTTCTAGTCCATTTCGGTCCCTCCTGGCCTATATTTGAATACAACCCTAGCCTATCCATGACAAAGATCATGTGTGTTACCTTAGCTCATAGTTCTTTAACCAAAAGAAATGTGCATGAGAGAGCGAATATGTACATCGCTATGGCTGCGAAACACGACCTACCAGCTCAGACATAATGTTGCCCATGCACAAGTGCAAAATGTTCTACTATAACTAAGCCTTAGGTGACAGCTGAAGAGCATGAGCGTCTTTCTTCTCATTGTGCCATGCTACAAAATGAAGCCATCCAAAGAATTGGAGCCAAAAAAATAGATAAATCTAAAACTGAATTCCACTGGCAGCTAGCAAGGACAAAGCTGACTACAAAGGACATAGAGTCAGCTTGCTGTTTTACAGTACATAAACCTCCCTCCTTTTGTCAACTAAATATTGATATGGCTGGGGTTCATCATATATGATTACCAATAATGGTTCTATCCTTAACCAAACTCAGAACAGTGAAGCAAAACAGGTATAATGAGAATTATAAGTGTGAGAATATAACAACAAAGTTTAATATTATAAAAAAAACCAATGAATTAGCAGTGCAGCAGTTTTCATGCATGCATAGTAACAATATTGGTTTCCAGAAAATGGCTCTATTAATTTGTAATGCTATAGCCCAGATGGGTTTGGACATGACTGGTCTTCATCAGTGGGGAAAAAGATATGAAAACAATCATTATAGGCCTTATTACAACAATCATTTCATAAGGTTGAGTTTTCTAAATGGAACAAGTAAACATGAACTATGCAGATGTAATATTCCTCATCCTACGGGTGGTATCTAGATGCACAAAAAGGGAGGCAAAACACAGACATTCCATCCTACATCCAAAGAAGATTGGTTCCTTCTGTCTAGAGCAGCTGCGTAGCATACCACAAAATCTATATAATATAAAATAAACTCATAATCTAAACAAAACTGGGTAGGGGGTGGGTGGAAGGAAGGAAAGGGATTTGAAGGGGGAACGAGAGCTTGCAATTTAGGGTCCAACCTCCATTTATACTATATATTGTATGTATCGCAGCTGAATACTTGCAAAGCCTGCCATTTTTTCTGTTCAATCACTGTACAAAGAAACCACATCAAGTCCCCTTCCTCTCCACCCCCAACTGCCACCAGAATGGCATCTGAAGAAACATCAGAGGGATGGCAAAATGGACAAATAAATTAACAGGAACAGATTAAGCTTGAACTCAGAAGGAGAGGAGAAACTTAAGAAAAAAGAAGCAGCCCATCAAAGAACAGGCCAGACCAGGACAACAGATGCAGTGCAAACGTGAGGTCAATTGATATACTGTATTCCCCTCCATCTGCACAACTGAATCAAGCGTCACCATTCTGCTTTTCGCCTCTTCTCCCTCCCGATCCCTTTCCTTGGGTTTCAGGTCTTTTAAAAGTGTTAACCAGGAGCTCTTGTAAGGTACTCTCTTTTGACAGATTCTTGTAAGATACTCTGGGAGTCTTTTGACTGAAGAGCAGGATAGCAATGTTTTGAATAAATAATAAATGAGTATATATGAGCAATATATTCAAATCTTTAGTTCTTCAGTTTTGTAGGGGTTACTTTCGGCACTGGAATAAATTCAGCAGATTTTCGTCTGGTGGCTGATAAGATTTCTTTACAGACAGAAATTTACAGGAAAACCCCATTGGCTTGCAGGTCAAATACCCACCCCAGTTAATTCCTACATACTTCTAATGCCATGCAACTTAGGCCATTTCTACACCAGCCTGAAAATGCGGGCTGGTCACAGCCAAGTTCCTGTGCGGCCAAATGATACACACAGACTCCAGGGCGTAGGGAGGGAAGAGCGCGGGTTTAAATAATCCCTGGGAAAATCTGATTCTTCCTGCCGTCTCGGGATCATCCCGAGATTGCGGGAGCTGCAGCTGCCCATCCCGGCTTCTTCCCTCCTCCTCATGAGTAGCGAGGAGGAGTGAAGGGAAGGAACTGGGCTGGGGGAATGGGGGTGGGGGGAGCAGGGTCAGGGCATTTTTTAAAAAAAAAAACCTCACATTTCGTTGGAGCGCACATGCGCTCAGTTCCTTTAAAAATAAAAATGGCGGGCACAACACCCTCCTCCCTCCCAGGATGTTGCACCCTGGATCTTGCGATCGGGATATTGTGAGATCCTCCCCCCTCCCTCACTCTACACCAGCTGGTGTAGAAATGGCCTTAGCTTGTCTGTAACATGGCAGGAGTGATGATCTTTGGGGGCAGAATTCCTCATTAATTTGCTGACATGTTTGGGAGGGGAAATAAAGTATAATATCTTAATTGGCAAAAAAAATGGCTTTGAGGTATTCAGCAAAGAAATGAATTGTAAATGTATAGAAGACTATTTTGAGAATCATCATCTTCTGAAGAACAGAGCACTATTCCACTGTAAAAGAATATCAGGTTATTACCAGTTCACCACTTCCCATAAACCTGAGGTGAGTTAGTGTCAGTATATCTTTTTGTGTTAATTCACGGTAGCTGAATTGAGGTCCATGACAGCTTGTTGAATTCTGACCTCTGGGGTGTTGTGTTGCCATCTGCAGAGCCAAGTTTTTGAATGGAAATAGTAACTCAATAGCACTGCACAACCCAGGGTCAGTGATTGGTGCTTCTTTGGGATGGAGAAATCTCTCTTCCAGGGTTCAAAGGATGAGCTTGCTCAGACAGCTTGCATGGCTGCTGCTGCTACTGCACACGCACACACCCGTCTCCCCACCCCCCTGAGTCATGTCACCGGAGAAAACATGCACAGAGGCTAGTGAAGTTCTCCGAACCTGGGTTCAGATACAAAATTTGGGGACTCATAAAAGCTCACTTTAAAGGAGGGGCAACCTTTACACACACTCCAAATCTTCTCAAGCTCAGATTAAAACCCAAGTAGTAGTAGTAATAATAATAATAATCCTTGGTCCCACTCCTCCACTCTGCCAGCCTTTCCTGATCCCCCAGAATCCTTACCTACTGCCCTCTACTCTCCAAAAACAACCCCGTACTCTTGATCTTGGACAGGGATCTTGGACAGGAAAAGAGAGAGTCTTGTCCTCTACCTCTAATATATAAAAGGTGCCTGAACGCACACAACTACCCAAACCACTAGTGGAGAGAGATGATTCACAAGAAACCCATTTATTATTATACAAAAATTACAAAAAAGCTGATGTATCCCATAGTTGTTAAACAATAGTGGTGTTGGGTACTATAATACAATAAACCAATAATTGGAATGATATTCCTACTATAAGACTATGCAAGTCTATAATATAGCCCAACAATATATATATATATATATATATATATATATATATATATATATATGTCATTTAAAAACTACTGCTTTCTGTTTGTTTGTGTTGTCCTCTACCTCTGCACTCCCAGCAAGCTGGCTCACTGCCACACAGTGTGGTGGGATACAAGGACAAGTGGTCTTTGGAAGGTGTAATTCTCGCAAGGGCCATTGCACTGAAGTGGCCGTCGGGAGAGCTACTTGAGCCTTGCTCTCTGGAGTGCTCTTCTTCACTTCCCATGTGATGCCATGGCACCTGCTACCTGCTAAGAAAAGGCAGGGGGAAGGGGGTCTTGTGGGGGGGGGTTGAACATCTGGAAGGAGGCTTATTTTTCAAGCATCCTATTGTCTCAGAAAATGAACTGTTATTTATTTCCAGGTGGGGGAGGGTATTTCCAAGTCATTCTGAAATTAGTGGGGCAAAGCGTGTTGGAAATAAGAGAAATAAAAATGGTTCCCAAGCTGCCATCTTTGTGTCCAAGGAAGAGTTGCTACTTTTCCACACTTTCACTTCAGCCTGTGACACATCCATCCAGGAAGGGCCTAGCCATTTGTGCCATCTGTGTTCCTCTCGTCTGTTTCACGTGAGCAAGTTGCTCAATTTCTTTTTCCGCAGATGCAAAATATTTAGCAGTGGGATTGATCCTGAAATTTTGCCTCAAGTGGATTCTCTCTTAGATGGCACATTAGGAAATTCTGAAGGAAGCATAAAGAGTTGTGTAACAAGAGGCTCCAGGATACTCATCACCTCAATTTTACCTAGAGTGGAACCTCAAACTGAATTAAGAAGTGAGACATTTCAAGGGAATCATAATAATAATTCAAGCAAAAATTACCAGGGTTTTGTTCAGTCAACCAAGTTAAAGTGTGTGTGTGTGTGTGTGTGTGTGTGTGTGTGTGTGTGTGTGTGTATCTTTGAAAGGATGAGTTGAGATACTGTGTTGCAGGCTTGGCTATTTTCACTGACAATATAGAGAGATATTCATTGTTGGGTTAAATGTCAGAAAACAAAACACATGGCTTTTCCTTAAAGTGCTTTAGGTTGGGTTTTTTTTTTAATGGCACAAAGCCTGAAATCCACACACTTTATAAATCATACTGAGGGAGAAATGGATGCAAAGGGAAATGCAGTATATCTCGCCTGTTAAATTCATGACTGAAAGTTCACTTGCAGGATCACTGCTTGTTGTTTTTCAAAAAAAATAATTTGGATGCATCCTTGTAGATTTGTACTACAAGTGCCAGAGTGGGAGGGAAAGGGTGATGTACAGAACAGGATATTGTGCTTACAAATAATGGCTTTTTATATGCTGCCTCCTTGGATGATGTATGTATCCTTGTTACCTTTTTTTAAAAAAAAACCCGAATTATTTGAAACCTAAAGCAAAGAATAGAGTAGCCTTAATCAGTCACCATGTTTGTGGGAGGAAAAGAGCAGAAGAGAAACCAGGGTCAGGTCTACACCAAGCAGGATATGACACTTTGAAAATGGTTTGAAACCTGCATACGGAGTGTGTCCTGGGCCCCAACAGCTGTCACTACTGTTATAAACTGTTTTAAAGCAATAGTGTAGGTTCTGCCAAGGTAGCTGCTTAAATACAGTATACCTTTGCCCAGAGGAGTTTGTCCTTGTGTGGAGTTTTCACAAATAGTCTACCCAGATGACCACAAACTTGCCACATGCTCAGCCGGTCCCTTTTTACCAAAGACAGATCCTAAATGGGGGGTATTGTCAGGGCTGGGAGGGGGGCTGTGGGAACCTGGAGTCTCAATATCCTTAAGGCTTTGGAGCACTTAACACTTTAGCTCTATCATGACCTTGAGTTAAGAGAAAAGAGATAGAGAATCCCAAATGCATGGCAACCAGCTGCATTTTATGCTTCGTGTCCTGGTTTTGAGGTGATACATTTCCTGTCATAGGTGATAAAAATAAATAGTAGATTTGCTGGTGGTGCGGAGGTTCTCTCTGGAGCCTCTTTCTTTCTTTCTTTCTTTCTTTCTTTCTTTCTTTCTTTCTTTCTTTTCCATTCCACTCCTTCCTGGTTTTCCATCCCCTGCCTCCCCCCATCCCTCAGTCAACATTCCATGGCTACAGAGCATACTCAGGCCATGGCTAGACCAGGCCTATATTCCGGGATCATCCCTGTACATCCAAATGACACACAGGGGGTCCTGAGAGCAGGCAGGGACGACCCCTCCATTTGCCTGGAATAATCCTTAAGTCTAGCTAAGCCCTCAGTCCTTCCTGGGCTGCTTTGAGGCTTCTCCCCCTTAACATTTTTTTCAAGACATGTTTTGTACTCCTGCAGCAAACATTGGAGTTTCCCCAAGTCTGTGGATTTCTCCCTCATGTGCATGGGTGGTGCCATATTCGTTACATAGCCACTACACTCACAGGCTGAACATTGGAGGTGGTGCAGCGGGAGGTGACAGAGTGCTTATAGAGAAAGTGATTTATTTATTTATTTTAAAAGTACCCCACTGTGCTTGCTGCTGGATTACACACACACACACAGAGGATTGGATTCAAATAGAATTAGTAAAACTAAAATCAGTGAAACCTTAAGTTAAATCCGAACTGGCTTGTCCCACTGATTTCAGTCGGAACTTCCCTTCTGGAACCAACCCAAGATACATATGTCAAATTAGGACATGAACATGGGACAATGTCAGCCATTCTCTCCTTGCAATCCAAATGAGCATCTCCATCTGGAACAAATTGTGCTGGCTAAACAATAAAATGAAGTGAGCCTCAGTCATAAAACATCAAAGGCCGACCACAGGGAAATACATCGCTCATATACATTAAATTCTAAGAGAACTCCGGGGACATTTTTATACCTTCTTTGCAGCATCCAGTGTCACCTGGAGAATACATTTTAAGTGATTATAATCATGAGGGTGTAAGAGGGGGCATTGGGAACAAGGTGCCTGACCCACTTCAGTGTCTGATTATGAACCAGAAATGATGTGATAGTTCCCTCTAGTATTTTCTTTTTTTAGTGAGTCGCATTGTAGTTTCTCTGGGGAACAGCCATAGGAACGTTCGTTCACATACCCCCACCGAGTCCAAAGCCAGGACTGAAATCCCCAGCAGGGTTGATCTTTTTGAACAAGACTGACTACTATCCATTACATTTATTGGATACATAATTGATCTCGTTATGGCGCTTGGCTGCAAAAAGGACTTTGGCTTTAAAATGGAAATGTTCTTTATGGCCAGCTAGCCCTCCTAAGTAACCCCAAAGTGGTATCAAAAATGCATGGGGGTTTTCCCCCTTAGCTGTATTACTTCATAATGCATTGTATTCTCCTACAATAGAGGGGATGGCTGTTCTGAAACAGTTCAAACCATCCATCTCCCGTGTTGTGTGTGTGTTAATTAATTTGAGGGTTTAATCCCCATTTAAAGTGAATAGGAAGAATGAAACTCTTCATGTGCAAGGTGTCAGGGAGCCTAAATAATACCCACATTGTGAAAATTCACATCTATGCAACAGCTGAGATAGGAGGCGTTCAATATATATTTTCATTCATAGTTCCGTATGTTTTTAAGCTCAGAAAAGAACTGCTTGACCAGACCAAGGCCCTCTCTAATAGCATTCTGTTCCCACAGTGGTCAGCCAGAGCCTATGGGCTCATCTACACCAAGAAGGATATTCTGCTATGAAAGCAGTATGAAAGCGGTATATAAAAGGCAGGAGCCACACTACTGCTTTATAGTGGTACTGAAGTGCACTGACAACTGTTGGGGCCCATGACCCATCTACACCAAGCAGGATATAACACTATGAAAGTGGTATGAAAGCAGTATATGGTACGTGTCATATGTCCCAACAGTTGTCAGAGCACTTCAATACTGCTATAAAGCAGTAGTGTGGCTCCTGCCTTTTATATACCACTTTCATAGTGGAATATCCTGCTTGGTGTAGGTGAGCCCTATGTGTAGTTCAAAGCAGGACATGAGTGCAATAGCACCCTCCTGAGGATGCTGAATTGGTGTTCAGAGGCAAACGATATGCAATTTGTGAACTATGTCTTCTGCTTCATTGGATGACCCTGGGTTCTCCACACCATGCATAATTTTGTACGCTTCTGTCATTTCCCCCCCTTACCTCTTTTTTAAGCTAAAAAGCCCTAATTGTAACATTTCCCTCATAGGAAAGTTGCTTGATCATTCTAGTTGCTGTTTTCTGCACCTTCTCAAGCTCTACAATATCATATTTGAGGTGTGGTTATCATGCAAAGTATGGTTGTGCCATAGACTTATATAAAGGTGTTTATATACTTTTATACTAGGGTGACCCTATGAAAAGGAGGACAGGGCTCCTGTATCTTTAACAGTTTCATAGAAAAGGGAATTTCGGAAGGTGTCATTTGTATATATGGGGAACCTGGTGAAATTCCCTCTTCATCACAACAGTTAAAGTGCAGGAGCTATACTAGAGTGACCAGATTTAAAAGAGGGCAGCTTTAACTGTTGTGATGAAGAGGGAATTTCACCAGGTTCCCCATATATACAAATGACAGCTGCTGAAATTTCCTTTTCAATACAACTGTTAAAGATACAGGAGCCCTGTCCTCCTTTTCATAGGGTCATCCTATTTATACTAACAAGGGATCCCTTCCTTCTAACATTTGCCTATCAATATACTCAGTGGCATTCCCAAAACTTGCCTGGGATATGAATTAAGAACCTGACGGAAGAAGCAGTGTGCCTACATAAAATGTGAAAATAGTCATGGGAATAACCTTGGGATGTGGTACCTCACAGAATGGCCTAGCATAATATTGAATGCATGCCTCGTCATTCCCCACAACCACAACCATCAGTCATGTTAAGCAGGACTCAGTAAAAGGAACAGGAGAAACAAGGAAGATGGAGTCCTGGGTTCCCCTAGGCACTGAAACTATGCTGAAGTGTATCTCACAGATGGGGCTTCCATCCAAGCGCAACTGCCCTTGATCTCATGTGGCCAATTCTAAACCGTGCATGCCTGTACATCATCAACGGGTTTGTAACAACTGCTTCACCTCTTGCAGGGAGGCCTCAATGATGTCTAAAGCCTCTGTTGACAGACTATCCAGTGGAGTGATTGATCAGCTTGTTGAGATTTTTTTGTTTCCAGATTTTTTCAATCCATTAAAAACAATAGCATATAATGAATCCTTCAAATTATATTGAAATTCACCATCTGCTTTCCTCTACATATCTGTAGGTGTTTTTTGTTTTTGTGTTGGGTTTTTTTGACATCTGGAACCCATTTCTTTTAAGTATTGACTGCTCCAGAACCCTGCTTGGGGTAAATGGACATGTTTCTCCCCTCTGCCTCATTCAACCCTATTACTTGAGCCTTTTTATCATATTGTAAACAAAGTATATATAGGGGGGGATATTATCATGAGGGCTGACAGCCACCACATGATGGGGAGTAAAAAGGGAGAAAGAAGGGCCACCACCATTGTTAATCAAGGCAGGATCTACACTAGTGCTTAACAATAGTATTGAAGTGTACTGACAACTGTTGGGATCCATGACACATTCCGTATACCGTTTCCAAACTGCTTTCAAAGAGTTACATCCTGTTTGGTGTAGATCTGGCCCAAATCACAACCAACAGTAGAACTAAAACTTATACAAAGAGCAAGAGTGGGCTATCCATAGGATTTGCCTCATGATACACTTAATGCCTAGTAATACACTTAAACAATCCAATATCCCATCTAATGCCCACAGGTTTTTCCTCTTCCTTTATTTTTTCGGTGATAGATTTTTTTTGGTTGAATGTTCATAGCCTATAGTTAAGATCCAAGGTCAAGAGTCAAGAATATAAGAAGAAAATGCTGTTTCAGACCAGGGGTCCCTCCAACCCAGTATTCTGTGGCAGAGATTTCTGTGTAAAGCTCATAACCAGTATGTGAAGGTAATACTAATCTTCCATTATTCGTGCCCCGCATATGGTATTTAGAGCTTTAGTTTTCTTAGTTTGTTTGACTGATTAATTGTTTTAAGGAATTAAGTTATGGTAGGGTACACTTTCCTTGAAGGCTGGTTTCCATTGACCGTTAGAAGAAAGTAAAGAGCAGTTTGACAATGGAACCAGTCACCCAGAGATATAGGTGGGTAGGCTCTCCTTTGTTGGAAATCCTCATTATTTATAAAATAAATAATTTTATTTATTTATAAAATAATGAATAAGCAGAGATTGGGCTGCCATCCATTAACTTTTCTCTCTCTCTCTCTCTCTCTCTCTCTCTCTCTCTCTCTCTCTCTCTCTCTCTCTCCTTAACTAGACCTAAGGATTATCCCAGGCAAATGGAGGGGTCGTCTCTGCCTGCTCCCGGGTTTCCTGTGTCTGTCATTTGGATGCACAGGGATGATCCTGGGACAATCCTGGGATATAGGCCTGGTCTAGCCATGGCCTCCCTCTCTCTCTCTCTCTCTCTCTCTTTCTCTCTCGATTTCCATAATCAACTAAGCCCCCTCCAATTCTAGTAATCTATAAGCCAATGTCTGTTTAAACCCTGCAAAACTTTTGTTCTGTTTTGTTTTTTGCTATCGCGCTGTGGACAAAAGCAGCTGTGAACTGGCCTAACAGGGGATGGATTTTACATGCCTTACTCTCCCATGTTGTTCTGGCAGCTCACAAGTGGGTGGAACTGCTGACCTAAACTTCAGAGGTGCTGCACCACGACCATTAGCTTCGGCTATAGGGCGGTATATAAATGTAACAAATAAAGAAATAAATATTTCAGATGGTCAAAAAGGTTCTTACAGCATTCAGACCAGTAAAGATCAGTTGAAGGACGGATCCCATCAGATCTCAATCTGCACCTTAGAAAACCTGCTAATGTAAGCCTGGCTCCCCTTTATGACCATATCGTTGCCCAGATGCAGATTAAGCCACTCAGCTGCTCATTTGGCTGCAGACCTCCAATCCAAAAGTGCAAAAAGGGAAAGTATTGGTTAAATTAAAATGAATTAAGACTTTCTATTGTTCCACGGCTTATTTTTGCATGATTAGTTCTGCCGCCGTACATTAAACTCTTGTTACGCGTAATCACTCATTCCCAAAGAATGTGGCAAAACATATGTTGGAGTTAATTAGATCCTTGCTTGCAAGGAATATTTTTCCAGACCTCATTCTCCAAAGATTTATAGCAGGCGTCTCCCACCTTAAACTACGTAAGAATGAAGGAGGAATGCACTGAGGAAACTTCCTAAAGCGAGTATTGGAAAACGTTGGCTTGAAATGCTAAAAGTTAGTCAAGGAAAGTAGCATGTCAGGGGTATCAGGAGCCAAAATATCCAGCCAGACATTTAGCCATGTTGATCTTAAACTCTGTTGTAGGGATAAAAACCATGTGCTTAAATCTTTTACTGAACAAAAGACTTAACATTGGCAGGATTTTGCTCTTTGTAGGAAGTATGTGGTTGCAATGGTTCTCTTGACCTTTCATTAGTTTCATATCTTTCCAGTTTAGCTAAGTGTACATGAGGATGTTGTGTGTGGGGGGGGGGGGGGTTAGCTAGAATGTGATACTTCATTTAATGGAAATAAATGTTTAGAACAGTGGGAAACATACATTGAGATTATTTTAAATGCATTAGTAAGGATGTATAAGAAATTCAGTTCAGTTTGTTTTTGATCAGGATTTAACCAGTTCTCATCTTTTGGATTGAACATTGACTTTCACTCGATCTGTGGTTGAAGGACATATAGGTCCAAGCTTGCAATGTGATTTGCAAAGGGGGGGGAAAGCCAAATGTGTTCAATAGCATGAGCACATTTGAAAATATGATTTAATCAATGGGAGAAGAATGTACACATTTCAGAGATGTGCACATTTGATACCTACATTTGGAAAAATATGTATGAAAACACTGATGGATTTTCAAGTGAAAAGAAAAAACAAAGCTTGCAATTTGATATGGAGTTGAGTCAGAATGGAGCCTCGTGTGGCGCAGAGTGGTAAACCAGCAGTTTCTGCAGCTGAAACTCTCCCCATCGCCTGAGTTCGATCCCAGCGGAAGCTGGTTTCAGGCAGCCAGCTCGGGTTGACTCAGCCTTCCATCTTCCCGAGGTCGGTAAAATGAGTACCCAGTTAGCTGGGGGAAAGGTAGCCGGGGAAGGCAACGGCAAACCACCCCGCTATAAGGCCTGCCAAGAAAATGTCAGTGAAAGCTGGCATCCCTCCAAGAGTCAGTAATGACTCAGTGCTTGCACGAGGGGTTCCTTTCCTTTTCCTGAGTCAGAATGAGCTTCAGAATGGAATGTGGAGAACTTTGATGAGTTGTAGTTTTGCTGCTTCACACATCCCTATAAAAACATAAGAAGAGCCCTGCTGGATGGACCTAAGAAGTCCCATCCAGTCTAACATCCTTCTTTCCAAAGTGGCCAACCAGATACAAGGATGATTTGAGGACCGTAGTCCTCTCCCACTGTTTTTCCCACCAGCGTGCTTTCTGTGATCCTGGATGTAAAATACAGTTCATAACCTGATGGTCAAGGAATTCCCTTTCCAGGTTGGCTGTCGAAGTTGGCAGTCAACACTACATCTTGTTGTAGCACATTCCAGAATCATAACTAGGTGCTGTGTGAAGTGATACATCCTTTTATCTGTCCTGAATCTGCCTGGATGATCCCAGGTTTTAGTATTATGAGAAATAAAAACTGACCACTTTCTCCACACCATTCATACACATTGAATACCATTGCAAATATTACAAACCCAAAGTTCTTCTACAGTGAAATTTCTCAGGAGGCTACTCCATCTCTACTTGGAACCCACCAAAAAACATAAAAGTATAAAAGTATAAATATAGTTACTGTATCATCTGCTCTCACTAGTGTTTGTTTTACTGTTGAGTTTTACCAAGATGGTAAAACAACAAAGAATTTTGTTTACCTTAAAATCTAACAAATTTATTCTGACATAAGCTTTTGTGGACACCATCTACTTCACCAGACGCATAGATGGCCCAAAGTAGAGCTGATAAACTGATAAATGCTGAGATTAGAGATGCAACCAGATTTCACCCAAAGCACCATTTCAAGTAGGGCTGTGCTCTGCTTCTCTTCAGGTCGGAGAAGCAGAAGCAGATCAGGGTGCTTCGCCTCCCCTTAAGGCAGAGGCGAAGAAGATCGAGGAGGCAGTGGAGCATCATGGAGCGATCGAGATGAAGGCGGATCCTTCGCCTCGATCCTTCACTCTGAAAAAAAGGTAAAGGGGCCTTACCTGGCACTGCCACCACCCGGGCAGTGATGGTGGCAGAGCCAGGTAAGGGGGCAGGGGGAGGAGGGTCTTACCTGGTCTGTCGCGGCCCATCGCCGGCTTCACTTGAGCTCATGGCTCAACCCAGAAATGTAGGCCCCAAGTGGGGCCTACAGTTCTGGGTTAAGCAACGGGCTCAAGTGAAGCCGGCAATGGGCCACGACAGACCAGGTAAGTGGTGTGCATGAGGGGGGGCTTACCTGGCCCCGCAACCACCGCAGTTCGTGTGGTGATGGTGGCACAGCCAGGTAAGTCTGTGGGTGTGGGAGAAACGGAGCTCCGATTCAGATCCGGAGCTCTGTAACGAAGCGGACCAGGCCACAGGCGAATCATGGCAGGGCAGATCAGCCCAATCCAGAAGTTGAGGATCATGCCACGAAGAGGATTGGGGGCTCCATGCACAACCCAAATTTCAAGGCACTTTGGGAGGTCCTTGCATAGGAGAAGTTTCATAAAGAAGTTTTACTAAGCCAGACTGAGCTTGCTGTGCAGGATTCTGTGCATGTGTACGTGAAATGCGTTTCACTGAATATTTAATATTGGGATTCAAGATGCAAATGAAACATTTGGGCTGTCTTGTCTCAGTTTGTATCACAGCTGCTTGTGTATACAACAGTGTAGTAAAAAGAATACATGGCAAGTTGACAAAGGCATGTAGCAATTTATTGGCTTAATTTTAGAAAGCATCTGCAAGACTGTCTTGTTGTTTTTTCTTATGTCTTTGTTTCTGCAATGACACCTTCTTTAAGTTGGTGCTTCACATCTGAGCTAGCTGAGTGTAAACAGATCTTTACACAGATGAAAGATATACTAAACATCTGGTTAGCTATTGCCTCACTCTTTGATCACTTTCAAATGCACACTATTTAAAGAGTTTTTAAAACCATCATTGACAATTATGGTTCCCAAACCATCAAGCTGTTGGCAATGGAGTTAATAATAAGTGACAGTGATCCCTTGCATATTTTATTCACTATAGAACTCAAACTCTGGTGTGTTTCCTTTTCTGACATCTTCTGCAATGATGGGCAATAATAAGAGGGGGTGGGGGAAGCATTCATTTTCTCAGCCATTTCCATGTCTGTAATTGCATTGCCTTTCTCTCTGGTTGCACCTTCATCCAACACCTTCATCCAACACATACAAAAATATACATATATGTGTTTGCGTGGGGGGGAGGAGCAGGATTTTACTACCCCAACCCATTTTCCCATGCATCATGTGGCAGTAAAAGGCCTCTACAACCTGAAATGTGCCTGCTGTGCCAGAAGACGTGTGTTTTGAATCTCAAAATGTTAGAAATAGTAGAAAAGCATCATAAATGGTCAAGAAACAATTTATTATTACTAAAAAAAAAAACCCTCACTTTTTTGGGTGTTTGAGGTGTTTTTTAATCCCATAAGAAATCTGTCTCTGGTGAGGTAAATGTTCCCTTAGTGAAATCCCACAGTTTGTACCAACCTTCTGACACACAAGGGTACTTAACCCTGCTTCCCTAGTTCAGTTTTCTTTGGAACAAATCATGGGGCATTTTTACACCGCAGTACATTGCCTGTTTGGGGGGGGGGGGGCGGGCATAAAGACACTCCAATGGCAAAATCAAGAGAATAAGTGGAAATCTTATTATATCCTCAGAAACTGAATAAACCATGCTGGTATCCTTTTGGAGTTTCTTATTCACATATATACAGTCAGACTCATGTGTAGCATGGGAACCATTTTCCCATGATGCAATTCTACACTGCTGGGGAATGGGGTATAGATGAATACATTTGATCCTCTTACGTTTTAGAAAAACATCCAAATTTCATGAAGTGATTTGAATCTTAAGTAGCCTTCTTAGAAATGTAACATTAAGTTCTATGAAATATTCCCAATGTACATAAGGCTAAGTACCACAGGGGGAAGGGGTGAAGAATGAAGTTATCAGGCACTTCCGTACATAAAGAAGAAGCCAACTCTTGATACCTAGGGATGCATGTGGAAAACGGCATCCAACCACATGCCATTTTCTCTCTCTCTCAGGATAAGGCAGCCGGGGTGAGGGGGGGAATCTATTTAGGAATTAAATATAACTGGGTTATGTTTGCATACAATTTTCTATTTGCATGTATATTGAACTGGAGAATTTCTTAATGATTGGTAACAGTGATGTCTTGCACAAGATCCTGGACACTACATAAGATTAAGGCTGCAGTCCTTCACGCATTTATCTGGGATCAAGTCCCATTGATTGCAATGGGACTTACTTCTGAGTAGGGATTGATGAAACAGTTCTTTTTTTCCCCGCACTCAGATCTTCAGAAGTCCTTTCATCCCATTTATGAAGAAATCTTGGGACGTTTGAAATTCATTTTTTTAAATAAAAAATGCCCAAAATGTGCAAATTTCTTCATAAATATGATGGGATGATCTTGAGATTAAAAAAAAATGTTGGAGAAACCGCAATCAATAGATTTATCTGTCTAAGCCTATGGCTTTTGGCTCTTAAAAGTCTGAGTTTGAATCCATGTGTATGGTGATTAATTAGGGTGACCACCTCTTTTTTCCAAGAGGTTTGCTCATCTATGAGCCTCGTGTGGCGCAGAGCGGTAAAGCAGTGGTTTCTGCAGCTGAAACTCTCCCCACGGCCTGAGTTCGATCCCAGCAGAAGCTGGTTTCAGGCAGCTGGCTCGGGTCAACAAAGCCTTCCATCCTCCCGAGGTCGCTAGCTGGGGGAAAGGTAATAATGGCTGGGGAAGGCAACGGCAAACCACCCCGTTATAAGGCCTGCCAAGAATACGTCAACGAATGCTGGCGTCCCTCCAAGAGTCAGTAATAACTCAGTGCTTGCATGAGAGGTTCCTTTCCTTCCTTTGCTCATCTATAACAGCTACATGATAGGCAGGTACAACACAGTCCTCTCCATGTGGGGAACAGATGTACCTATTATTTTTGGCTGGTGCAGATGGGTAAGAATTTCATTCAGTTTATCTTTTGATAAGAACTTAACAGAACTCACAAATTACTTCATATACAGGACAGAAAAAACTTGAGATTTAAATGTTTTGAATGCAGAAGAAGGTGGAACTCGCAGACTCTTTCATTCCTAGTCTGAATTAGAACTTTGGGATTTGGGTAGAGGTTAAATATGTTAATAATCCAATCATTCGGCAATTAGGTGACTCCTTTTTATGCTTAAAGGATCCAATAGCTTTCACTTTAAAGAAAAATAAAACTCGGAATCTTTGAAATAAATCTGTGAAGCAGTAGTATTCCATAACTGTACTTTCTCTAAAGTGAACTCCTACAAGCAGTTTTTGTTTTTAATTTATTGTTGTCTATTTCTCTCTTTTCTGTGAAGTGGAAATGTTGAGCAACTTTGACAAAGACAGAAGGCACAAATTAAAATTTGCATTCTAATTAAGCAGCGCAAATACCAACATCTCTCTCTCTCTCACACACACACACACACAAAATATTCAAGAATTTGAACTAATTCAGGCAGACTGAAGAGACTATTATAGGAAGTGTCAAGAGAAATTGCTTCTGTGATATCTCTGTCAGGAGGATGAAGGTCAAGCAAGGTTTATATCCAGCTGGGATGATTAGTAGAAGGGTGACTTTGAAATAATGTGATCCCCCATCCTTGACAGCTTCCTTTCTCTATATTTTAAAGCTGTGAAGTAGGTTTTGCTGCCTGCTTATCTTTGTAACAGTATTACCATTTGATCCTATTGAAGACATGGAATACAGAAGCGGATGCAAGTTCTGTAGTGCCTTCTGCCTCCTACACGTGGCAAGGAAGGGACACCCAATTCTGCTCTTGATAAGGAAACCCCCTCTCTAGAGCAGAGTGTGGAACCTCGGGCCTGGGGCCCAATCCTGGCCTGTCCAGGGTCTCAATCTGGCCCTTTGTCACTGGGTTGTTCCCAGTCCTCCTGCCCCGTGGCTCCCAATTGTTTGGTGGTTTTCCAGCTTTTTCAGCCCCCCCCCCTTCTTCTAAAAGGTCAATCTAGTTCAGCATTCTATTCTCACAGTGTTGAACCAGTTCCCTTTGGGAAGCCCACAAATAGGACATGGGTGCAATAGCATCACGCAACTCATGTTACCCCGCAAACTGGTGTTCAGAGGCATAAGGCCTCTGATGCTGAAGGTAATAGTCAGTTATCATGGCTAATAGCCATTGATGGCCGTGCCTCCAGGAATTTGTGTAATCCTGTTTTTCAAGCTGTTGGTCTGCACAAATTTATCATCACAAATTCCATAGTTTAACTATGCACTGTGTGAGGAAGTACTTCCTTTTATCTGTCCTGAATCTCCCACCATTCAGCTTTATGGGATGTCCCTAGGTTCTGGTATGATGGGAAAGGGACATTAATCTCTCCCTGTCTACTTCTTCCACACCTTGCAATGATGGTGCAAAAGAACAGATGCCTGCTGAGGCATCATCACTGTTGATAAACAGTGCAATCCTACACAGGTCTCCTCAGAAGTAAATTCCATTGAATTCAGTGGGACCTACTTCCAGATATACAGAACTGCAGTCTGAGTCTAGCTAGTGGTGAAATCCCACTGTGGATGAAGACAGATGTAACACCTTTAGAGGATTGTGGCCAAACCAGCAGTGTTAGGGTGGCCATATGGAAAGGAGGGCAGCGCTTCTGTATCTTTAACAGTTGTATTGAAAAGGGAATTTCAGCAGGTGTCATTTGTATATATGGAGAACCTGGTGAAATTCCCTCTCCATCACAACAGTGAAAGCTGCAGGAGCTATACTAGAGTGAGCAGATTTAAAAGAGGGCAGGGCACCTGCAGCTTTAACTGTCGTGATGAAGAGGGAATTTCACCAGGTTCTTCATATATACAAAGACACCTGCTGAAATTCCCTTTTCAATACAACTGTTAAAGATACAGGAGCCCTGTCCTCCTTTTCATATGGTCACCCTATTCAGTGGGAGCCCCATTTTTTTTATTTTATGTCCCTTTGAACCCTGTTTCTATTGGAATGGCAGTACCTGCTCATCCTATCTAGATTTGCCACAGCTTCACCAAAAGTAGTATTGGAAACGAAATTGGAGGTTTCTTTTCACGTGAAAAATCTGAGTAATTCCAAGAGAGGCTAATGGGCTTATTTGAATGCTAGTGAAATCCCTTGGGAAATTTCACATGTCTATCACTTTCTAAGTGAAAACAATCAGTTTGAGCAGCATGGAGGGAAAGGAACCATTACAGCGTTTCTGAATAGCACAGCTCAGGCCATTTCTTTTTTCTATAAAGAAAGATACATCACATCTCATTATTTATTTAATTGATTTAATTAAAATATTTCTTGTCCGCCTTTCAGGGCAGAAGCCCTCTCAAGGTGGCTCAGAGCACTAAAATACGTAAGAATGTATTAAAAGCAATAAAAAACATAAACACAATAAGAGCAATGAAATAATAAAATAATGGTGGTAATAATGGCAATAATAAAAGCCAACAATAAAACCAGCAGCAGCACCAATGGCAATAACAACAGCAACAGCAGTCGTATTAAGAGAAGGCCACAGTAAAATAATATGTTTTCAAGGCCTTCTTAAAAGCCTGCAATGACGGAGCATGGTGGAGCTCTGATGGCAGCTTTGTCCAAAGGTGTGGGGCCACTACAAAGAAGGCCCTCTCCTGTGTAATCACCCACCTGATTCTTCTCATGGTCGGGTAAATGAGAAGGGACTCTCATTCTGATCTTAAAGTGTGGGCAGGCTGATGTGGGTGAAGGCCCAAACTGTTTAAGGTTTTAAAGGTCAAAACAGCACTTTGAATTGGGCTTGGAAATAATAGTAACATTTCTGCTTTGAACACAGCTACTAAAGGTAAAGAAGCCATTTTAGAAAAACATGACCTTCCTCATACTCTTTCCATTCCATGGAGAAAGTATGCTTTGGTTTAAGGAGATTGGGATTGGAGGGTAAAGAATGTGAAATAGTTCCAGGGGGATGGGATCAGAACAAGAGGGAAATTATTCAGTTCTTGATTTAGCAACTCTGAACATGTACAGAGCATGCAGTTCCATCTATGAATAGCAGCACCAACATATGTCGGTTGATGGGCAACAGTACATTTAAAGCGCTATAAAATGATACATTTCAATAATATGATGATTTTTTAAAAAGAAACTAGTAATCATCTAAAGATCAGTTTACAAGGACCCTCAGACAATCCACTGAGAAGTTTTCTTGTGTAAGCCCCACAGAATTGGAGCTTTTTGAAAACTTTAAACATATTGCTGACTTTTTCCCAATAGACAGTGCCCACCTTTCTCTCTCCCAAAATGCCTTGGAATGATGCTATATCATGATGAGGAGTACTTTGCTGCTGCTGTTTCTGCTGCCATAGCCTATGATAAAAAAAAAAAAGGTCCATGGCTCTTGTAAGCCTCCTTCTTTATATCCTGAAACATGGGAAGTAAAAATAATATGATACAATAAATTAATATTCAGCCCTGTGAAGTTCTATATAGGAGCACATTTTGAAAACCTACCACAACACAGGAATAATGACTTGCTCAACACAGGCCATGGCTAGACCAGGGCCTGGAGGAGGGAGGATCTCGTGATATGGTGATCATGGTGCACGATGTCCTGGGAGGACACAGGACATCGAGCCCGCCATTTTGTGTTTTGTTTTTTTATTCAAGATGAGTGCTCCAGCATTCCAGCACAAACAATGAGTTTTAAAAAAAACCTCCTGCTCCCCCCACCACACCCCCGATGGGCACGGAGCCCCTGCCCAGCTCCTTGTGGTTGCTCATGAAGAGCTGGGATGAAACCAGGATGGGTGCCCACATGTCCTGTGGTCTCAGGATCATCCTGAGACTGCAGGAAAAACTGGGACAAAAGTGGTGCCCGTTATCCCGTGGCAAGGGGGGGGATCATCCCTCCCTGTCCCCGGTGTCCCCTGTGCGTCATGGGGACACACGGGGATGATCCCGGGGTGATCCCCAGGATAAACAGTCATCTAGCCATGCCCCCAGTTTCTCTGTCCCTGCCTGTGGCTTACTGAGTGGCAGGAAGTTAGTATATTTACCCCGACATTATACACAATTTGCATTAGCTCATTCTTCATCCTTCGATATATCACAGTGATGTTCCCCTTCAGTAAGCAGTGACAGTGATAATAGAGCTACAAGCATAATCCTAATCAAGTGTTCACAGGGTGGTCAACGTTTCCATTAAGCGAAATTTCTTTGTTTCAGGATTTATAATAAAATCTATGAATGTTAATAGGCACAAAATGCACCTGCTGGCTGGCATTTCTAAAGTTCATCAGGAGCACTTACACTTTACATGTCAGATGGGACTGTGCAACATTAGCCCTGATTTACAGGCATCATTTATCAAAGATGGCACCTGCTTGCAGCAAAAAAAATAATAAAAATAAATTTAAAAAATCACACAAGGTCATTCCATTAATGTCTCTCCTGAAGAATTCACTGGTGTGTTTTTCCCCCACTGCCACTCCAGCATTTACACTTCCTCGCAACGCTTCTCTGCAAAGAGCCCATTTCATTTTACCCTTTTAAAAACGTAGCACAGTCATATCTAATTTCACATTTCCAGAGGCTATATCCGGAGAGAATCATAGAGCCATTCCGTTGTCTTATGTTTTGTAAACACATACCGAATTGTTCCTTTGATACCCCGGGAGAAGATCCCTCATAACTTTCCATTGCCATTAATGAACATTGCCTGAATTAATCCCGCACATGGTCTTGAGAGAAAAGAACCACACAATGAACGTTTTATAGTTCCTATTTATTTGTAACTATCTGATATACCCTGCGTTGCTCAGGCCCCCTAAGATATATGTCTGTAAGGTAATCATCTTAAAGTAGTAGGCCAGTTTGTATATTTACTGGCATTCAAAGCAGCTTATTTGGCTTGGTTAATACTGGGCTTCCTTAGTACTGCTTTGAATCTACCAAGGCACCCCACACCCAAAAGCTTTGGTGGCTCTAAACACTTGAAAGCTTGCAAGATTAAAGCCACATTTCATTCACAGGTGCCCATTGTGGAGATGCACCTGATGCACAATGAATTATTATTATTATTATTATTATTATTATTATTATTATTATTATTTGTTACCTGCCTCTCCCTCTGGATCGAGGCAGGGTACAACACAAATGCAAACACCATAAAATACATATAACTGATTAGAACATTTAAAACTAATACATTATTAAAAGCAGCACATTATTAAAAAGGCATCAAGAATAATAATACGTTTATTTATAATGAAAAAGCCTGCACTGCTATGCCTCTGCACCGAAAAGGGGGTGGAAGCTCTAAACCCTTGAAAGTTTGCAGAATTGGGACAAAATTTCACACACTGGTTCCCATCATGGGGAGGCACCTGAGGCACAACTACAAGCCTGCACAGATTTGCCTCTCCATGGGAAACGTTGGGGTGTGACACTTTGGAAGTTTGCAGAGCACACCGCTGAGGGAGGGGTGAGGGTGCAATCTGTTGCTAGGCAGGTCTCAGAAACAGAGATTGCCTAAAGGAGCACAGTGGCAGAAGTCGTTTTGACTGCTCTTGACAGGCAACTCTGTAGAAATTGTGCTTAAACCCTCTGGAGTGCCAGACAACATGACAAGCCATGATAGCTTAAATAAACCTCACTGCAGACTGTGTCTTACTAGTGTGTCTTATTTTGGCTAAATAAACCACCATGGTTTGGAAAAACAGCATGCAGATGACACGATAAGCCATCATGGTGAACTCAGAAAAATAAACCATCATGGCTTAATGTGTCATCCAAACCCAGTCAGTAAGTCCATGGAAGCCAAGATCTTAAGCAAAGCCTCCTAGATCAAATTCCAGCTCTTCATTTCCATCTCACAACACTAACTCACACTGTTTCTCTATGCCTTCAATAACAGCATCAGCTATGGATAGTGTGTCTCCTCTGAATGAATGCTTGGAGGCGGTGATGGGCTGGATGAGGAAAAACAAACTGAAGCTGAATCCAGACAAAACAGAGGTGCTTGCTGTCAAGGGCTCTGACCAAGGTTTGGAGGTGTGTCAACCAGTTCTGGATGGGGCTACACTCCCCCTGAAAGACTGTGTTCACAGTTTGGGGGTGCTCCTGGATCTGTCGCTCCAAATGACAGCCCAGATAGATGCAACGGCCAGGAGTGCCTACTATCAACTTCAGCTGATACACCAGCTGCGCCCCTTCTTAGAGTCAGAAGACCTAAAGACAGTAGTGCACGCGCTGGTAACCTCAAGGCTTGACTTCTGCAATGCGCTCTACATAGGGCCACCATTGTACCTAGTTCAGAAACCTCAACTAGTTCAAAATATGGCAGCCAGGTTGGTCATCAGTACATCTAGGGGTGAGCATATTACCCCAACATTAAAATCACTCCACTGGCTGCCAATTAGTTTCCGGGCAAAATACAAAGTGTTGGTCATTACCGTTAAAGCCCTAAATGGTTTGGGTCCAGGTTACCTGCAGGATTGCCTTCTCCCAAACGGTCTGCCCCGCACACTCAGGTCCTCCGGGATGAACTTACTTCAGTCAGCTAAAACTAGGCTGATATCAGTTTCCCACAGGACCTTTTCTTCTGTCGCCCCCAGATTGTGGAATGGCCTGCCGGAGGAGATTCATAAAATTAACTCTCTATGTGATTTTAAGGCAGCTTTAAAGACTAGCCTTTTCCGGCAGGCCTATCCAGACCAATGTAAAATCAAGAATTTTTAAGATGTATTGATTCCTGTTCTAATGTTGTTCCCTGCCTCAATCCAAAGGGTGAGGGGTGTAAGAAATAAATTATTATTATTATTATTATTATTATTATTATTATTATTATTATTATATCTCTACAATACCAGATATATTATCTTCAATCCCTTCATTGCCACCTGGAGTGTACGGTATCATGTTTTGTTGCTTAAGCCAAATGTGCCCTCAATGCCATCAGAAATCGGCATTCTGGCTCCACATGATCATAACTTATTGTGAGCGGGTGATAAGACGCTATATTTGTCTTCATGGAAGAGTGATGTGACTGTCACCCATCACAATTGTTTTGCTTCCTTCATTGTTCTTTGTCGAGGGCTGAGCTGCCATCTGTCAAACAGTGAGAAATGCCTGGTGTGTTGCTGACAACCTGTCAGTCAAAAGCTGTGTGGGTGAAATGAGTAAGCAGATTCCTTCCACTGAGATTGTCAGAGACGATAGGATAAACACAGATTTTTAGGGAGTACTCTACTCATTGAATCATTCTTTTTTTAAAAAAAAAAAAGCGAGAATGAATGACTGAAAACTCTGAAGCTTCCTGTGGTACCTACAATTTTGCAGACAGAAATAGGCAAAATAACTCAATATAATTAATATTATTCAGATAATGTCTAGCTAGCACATCCCATACTGACACCCTGTTCAGGTGGCTTATGAAATGGGGTCTTAGCATCAAGGAATTTCTGACTGGCCCGAGAAAAAGAAGGCAGGACAAAGAATTTCAGCTGAAGCTGGACTTCAATTTACTTTACTTCTGTGAAAGGAAGGCAGAAAACAAAACCTGAAGAAGCTCTGAGGAAACTGCATTGTATTCATATTGCCCGAAAGTAGTCCATTTCTAGTTTGTGGCCATTTCTCGTGTGTTCATTCATAAGTCTCTTGTGTCCTATTTCCACATCAATCCGTGAATACATGTATGAAAATGCGCATTATTTTTTAACATATTTTCCCACAAATTTACACATTTTTGTATACATTTTACCTTTAAAATATGCATTTCATATATCCGTTTTAGTACATCTTGTGATACAGTTCTCAGCTAGAAAGGCTCAGGGAGATGAGAAAACTGAAGAATAACCATGTTCTGGCCCATATATTAGTCTCCGGAAATACAGATCAGGTTAGCTAGTTTACAGACTGTGGAATGGCCTGCCGGAGGAGATTCGTCAGCTTAATGCTCTCTCTGAGTTTAAGACAGCCGTAAAGACTAGTCTCTTCTGGCAGGCCTACCCAGATGAATTTTAAACCTATGAATTTTAAGATGCTGTGATTGTTATTTTAATATTGTATTTACATGTTCTTTTAACTAATTTTATGTATTACGTTGTATTTAATGTTATTCCCCACCTCGATCCAGAGGAAGAGGTGGTAATAAATATATTATTATTATTATTATTATTATTATTATTATTATTATTATTATTATTATTCCTCTGGCGGTGCATGCTGGGGCTTGCGGTAGGAGTGACAGTCTCCTTAACCACTCCCTCTGAGCCCCTCAGGCAGTCCCACCCACCCCTGAATTGTCCCCTCACAGCCAGTTTCTCCTGAGCTTGTGTTTGCTTGTTGCTGTGCTGTGGTGGGCAGGCTGTCTAGCACAGTCACCATGTCCCAGTGGGTCACAGGCATGGTCACTGGATCAGGCCCTGATTGAGAAAGCAAGTGGCCCAGGCCACACACTTTTGGAAGACAGAGCTGCTGTGCTAGGCAACCCCCTAGATCAGGGATGGGTAACTTTTAGAATCATAGAATCATAGAATAGCAGAGTTGGAAGGGGCCTACAAGGCCATTGAGTCCAACCCCCCTGCTCAATGCAGGAATCCACCCTAAAGCATCCCTGACAGATAGTTGTCCAGCTGCCTCTTGAAGGCCTCTAGTGTGGGAGAGCCCACAACCTCCCTAGGTAACTGATTCAATTGTCATACTGCTCTAACAGTCAGGATTTTTTTCCTGATGTCCAGCTGGAATCTGGCTTCCTTTAACTTGAGCCCGTTATTCAGTGTCCGGCACTCTGGGAGGATCGAGAAGAGATCCTGGCCCTTGTAACTCCCCAGATGTTTTGGCCTACAATTCCCATCAGCCCTCACCATTGGCTGCATTGGCTAAGGCCGATGGGAGTTGAAGGCCAAACCACCAGTTGCCCACCCTGCCCTAAATGAACCTGCTGCCCTCAGGTGTGCTGAGTGTTGTTGTTCTATTTACAGTGTTAAAGTGAGATTCAATTGCCAGCCTGGTCTGTTTTTGTATGCAGAAAAGGGAGCTGCCATCTTGTCTTCCACCAGAGATGGCCGAACGTCTGAGACTGGCACCTTAGTAATCCACTCATTAACAACACATATAATGCCATTATAAGCCATTGGGGGAAAAAACAAGTTATAATGGAATTTGTTTAACTCTATGATTTATAATTAAAGAATTACATTTTGCCCATTTAAGGAAGAATTGTCAACTCAGGGACAAATTATGTGTCTAAAGTCCTGTGCTTCATTTCACGGTTCTTGCACATAAATTGCTCATGAAAAATCATTATACTTACTTGGAAAGGTAGTTTTTAAAAAGATGTCAATGGAGATTTCTCATCTTCTCTTAGGAGAGAGGATCTTTTAGTTTCATTCTTGAGATAAAACAGTATTGAAAAGGAAGAAACCTGAAGAAATTCTCAAGTTGCTTGCAGTTGGTTGCTCACCAATCAGATAAGGCTACTGGAGACTGTTAGCAATGCTACTCACATTTCCAGTATAGTGTGACACTGTTTTGTCTGCCTGTTCCTTCTTCCCCCTCCCCAAAGTGCTCCTAGCTGGATCCCATCTTTGTACCCCTTTGAATCATCAACCTTTTGTCCAGTGCTCCCAACAGACCACGAGGAAGGACTGGTAATAATTCTCTGTCTCTCTTTTCCTGCTTTATCTTACTGCAAATTCCACCCCTCTCTCCATTCTTCTGAAAGTCACATTGCATAGCCAAACTACTTGTCCCACAACCCCTCCTTCTCAGTTTCTCTGGTTCTTCCTGGGAAAATTTCAAGAGCTACCCATTTGGAGAGCTTCGGCTATTCGGCGGTATAAAAATGTAATAAATAAATAAATAAATAAATAAATTTAATTGCTGTTTTGATATAGTTTCTCAATAACACTCTATTGCTTGAAAAACTTTGACTTCATCTCCATTACTCCTTGCAGTACTTTAGGTAGGCACTCCATTACCTAGACGAAACAATCCAAATGTCACCCACATTTAGGACCCTTGGTATTTTGGTTGGAGTGGTAATTTGTGTAGCTCTACTGGATCTGAGTAGTCTGTCAGCATACAGCAGCCTTCCCTATCCTGGTGCCTTCCAAATGTTTTGGACTTCAGCTCTCATCAGCCCTAGCCACTATGGTTAATAGTCAGGAATTCTGGGAGTTGTCATCCAATACATCGGGAAGACAAGAGGTTGGGCAAGGCTGGCATAGAGCTAGGGTTACAATAAGAAACAGTTCCCCTGGCACATATTTGAGCTAAATTCCTCCAGTCATTGATGTTCCAGAACAGCTTATTCCTGAACTTAGAGTAGTAGTCTGCAGACATGTTTAGGTCCCAAGAAGACATGGTTACACTAATTAAACCAGGGGTGGGCAACTGGTAGCCCTCCAGATGCTTTGGCCTACAACTTCCATCAGCCCTCACAATTGGTTATGCTGGCCAGGGCTGATGGGAGTTGTAGGCTAAAACATCTGGAGGGCCACCAGTTCCCAACCCCTGAGTTAAACTAAAATAACATGAACCAAAATGCAAACAGATTGCATAATATAGAATGTATATGATGTAAGATATTCCAAAGGAGAAAAAAAAAAGGAAAGCAACACTTACCACATTATGCATAAAGAACAATGTGGTGATCAAAGGGGAAATGTGGTGATTGGAAGTGAGATGTGTATTTAAAAGAAAGATTAGAAAATAATAAGACATAAAGCAGAGAAAAAGGGAAACTGGTAAGGAAGATTTCACTTTTACCATTTGGTTTAGGGGTCCTCACACGTATACGTTAATCTTGCCCCTTTTACATTAGGATTGTGACTTTAAATTATTTGAATGGGGGCTTGTATGTGTGTATGCTGCAATTTAATGTTCTTTGTGAACTAAGAGATTTTATTATTGAAATTTATTAATAGCTCTGGGAGCTCAGATTTTAATAACTATATCTAATCAAACCAATTCATTATAAACTCCAAAAAGAGTGCTGTCAGTTAACTAACTTGCTGTTAAAATGTGATTGACAAATTTTGTTGAAATGGAAATACCAACATAGAATAAAATTATATCAATATGTCTCAATGTGATTTATATGCATTTTAAAGTAAAAGAAAGGTAAATATAGGTTTAATTATCTCAGTGCTCCAATACTGCTATTTACTTATTTATTTCTAAGTTCATTTTTTTACATTGATTCAATTTCCCATTTTTTAAAAAAACTTTAATTAGATGTTTATTTCTAAGAAAGTAGTAATTGGCAACAAGGCATAGACCCATATTTTTTATGCCAAAAATAAGTGGGATTACAGCTTGCTCACATAGACTCGGTGCTTGTTCCTTCCTTGTGGATGGCTTCTCAGCAGTTCACCACCTGTTTCTGCTACTGGATCTCATTTACAGGTTAACACCGCCCACTGCCTCCTGCTGTCCTTTCCCATATGTACTTCCCACTGGTCATCAGGACCAGTGTGTCAGACATGTGCCAGAGCTGTAAATCCATACTGGGTTTCAGTCAGAACCACCCAGGACTCTAAAGGAGCTCTGCAAGGTGCTGAGCCCTATCCCCCAAAATAGGTTGCAGTAGTCAGATTGCAGAAATGCAATAGTTAGTAGGGGTGTGCACAGACCCCCCAATCCTCTTCGCGCCCGATCTGCAAATTGCGGATCGGGCCTGCTCCGCCCCGCCTCGATCCGCCTAGGGGCCGCTCCGCTCGGCTGCGGAGCTCCAGCTCTGAATCTGAGCTCCACAGTGGTGGGGAGTGGTGCCAGGTAAGGCCCCCTCCCTCCCCCCCTTACCTGTGTCCATCCCGGCCCATCCCAGCTTCACTAGAGCCCGCAGCCCAAACCAGGAACTGCGGCCTACACTTCCTGGTTGAGCCGCGGGCTCTAGTGAAGCTGGGATGGGCCGCGACGGATGCAGGTAAGACCCCCCTCCCCCTTACTTGGCTCTGCCACCATCGCCACACGGGCGGCGGCACACGGGCGGCGGCCACCGCCACACGGGCGGCGGCAGCTTTTTTGCGGAGCTCCGGATCGAGGCGACGGATCCGCCTTCACCTCGATCCGCTCCGCAACGCTCTGTGGCTCCCCCGATCCTTTTCGCCTCTGCTCCTGCTTCTCCGGTCAGAAGAGAAGCGGAGCACATCCCTAATAGTTAGATTGCTTGCTAGAGTGAATTTTGTTGACCATATTACAGTGGTCTTGCATCAACTGCACAAGATGCAAATTTGTTTCTGGACACAATTCAAGGTGCTGCCTCTTATTGATAAAACCTTAAACAGTTCGGGGACAGAACATCCAATGGACCACCCCCTCCAGATGAGATTGCCCATACTTTAAGATCTGCTTCAGAGATGCTTCTGAATATTCTGCCCTAAAGACTGGCTAGATTAGGAAAAAGATATCGCACAGCCTCTTCTGTGGTGGCATCCTAACTATGAAACTCTCTTTAAGGAAGTTAGACTTGCCCCTTCCTTGTTTATTTTTAGATGGCCTTTTAAATCTTTTTATTAGTATTATTCTACATGATTTGGGGTTTATTTTTAATGTGTTAGCTCCACTCTCCATTTTTTAAAATACTCTTTTTTTCTCCTCTACTGTTTGCTGTATGTGATGTTTTCAAGTTTCTGAATCATATGTCACCTTTGGTGGATCCTTTGGGGGTCAAAAGGTGACTTGGAAATAATCATATAATTAACAAATAAATAAATAAATAAATATTCCATTGCCATCAAACTGTCCTGACATTATCTTGTGGTGGAGAGAAACTTATATTCCAACATATATTAGCATCAAAGTGTCCTGATATTATCTTGTGGTGGAGATAAACATATATTCCAAGGCGTGGTGGAAAAGGGGGTGTGACTGAACACACATTCATTATATTCCAAGGCATTTGTTTCCAGGGCAGAGAATGTGCATGTGAACTACTTCCATCACATACAGAAGATATGTCTGTCTTCATTTGCGGAGATCAGCATATACATTTCAGAGACTATTGTGTAGCAGAAAGCAATTACCAGAAAGAAAAGACCACTTTCAGAATGTGAGTTAAAGACAGAGTGACTGGATTACCTTCGCTGTGACAACCACAAAGCACATGCTGGTAACAGCTCTTTCAGTCTCATGGAGAGGAGTTGGATGGGATGTTTTCCAATTAGTTTCCTTCACTTTGCATTTATGGACATGAAGGGCTCCTGCTTGAATTCTGGCACATGTCCGACACACTGGTCCTGATGACCAGTGGGAAGTATGAGGAAGGACAGCAGGAGGCAGTGGGTGGTGTTATCCTGTAAATGAGATCCAATAGCAGAAAAAGATGATGGACTGCTGAGAAGACATCCACAAGGAAGGAACAAGCACCGAGTCTATGCCGGAAGGAAGATCCACTTGACACCAGATGCTTCATTATGATGAAGAGCTCAACAGAGCCCTTGTATCTCATAGCTTCGGGGTTCTCCTGGATCCATCTCTATCACTTGAAGCTCAGATGGCCTCAATGGCTCAGAGTGCCTTCTGCCAGCTTTGGCTGGCAGCCCAGCTATGCCCCTATCTGGACAGGGGTAATCTGGTTTCAGTCATCAATGCGCTGGGAATCTCCAGGTTAGATTACTGCAATGCACCAGTTGTCCAAACAGGATGATGATGATGATGATGATGATGATGATGATGATATCTCACCTTTCCCCCCAATACTGGGACTCAAGGCGGCTTTACAAATTATAAAACAAAAACAGATAGAGATATACAAAAATTAAAAATATAATTAAACATGGTACAATATTAAAATATTTAAAACATTTTAAAACATTTAAAATATGATTATTATTTTTTAAAAAAATCCTGTATATAAACAACACATCAACAGAGGTCCAAACTACTCCCGAAAGTCCTGCCGAAATAGAAAAGTTTTAGCCTGCCTCCTAAAGCACACCAAGGAGGGAGCCAGTCTAGCTTCCCTGGGAAGGGAGTTCCAGAGCCCCAGGGCAGCCACTGAGAAGGTCCTCTCTCGCATTCCCACCAGGCATGCCTGTGATGGTGGTGGGACCAAGAGAAGGGCCTCCCCTGAAGATCTCAGGGGACATGCAGACTTGTAAGGGAGAATACGGTCTTTCAGATAATCTGGAGCCAAGCCATCTAGTATTTCATTGAAGCTGTTTTAGCTGTCTAAATTGTTCCAATTGTTTAAAATTTTGTATATTTAAGTTTTTATGCTGTATTTTATTATCTTATGAATTGTTGTAAACCTCCCAGAGTGCTTCAAAATGAATCATCATCATCATCATTGATTGTAGCTAGGAACTGGAAGATTCAAGGGGAATATTGTATTGAAGAATGGTATAAAGAAGTATGGGATATAGCTATTAATGATAAATTGACTTGTAATATTGCATGGAGAAGAGGTATAGCTAAAACAAATGATTTTGAAGGAATTTGGAAACAGTTCCTAATATTTGTGTTTTCTAAGGGAAGTGGGGAACCACCAGCAGAAGAAAGTATGAGATTTTGGAATCAAGAAAGAGATCCCGAGGTGGAGGGTGCACTTGTATGTTAAGTTTGATTATGTTATATAGATATGATATTGATGTTATTCAACATTTATATAGTATGTTGTTTTGTTTTAATTGTAATGGTGTATGTTTAAGTATTGTAGAAAATTAAAAAAATAAAAAAAAATCATGATCATCATGATCATCAATCATCTCAGTGCAGGCCCCGGTCACTGTTCCAAGCCAACCTCTTTAGGGAGAAGAGAAGGGCCACACGTCTGCCACCTTTTCTACATCAGTATCCAAATTGTTACTCAATGGCTAGAATGTGACCCCAAATATAAACAAAATGCACAGTGTCTAGAATGAGCAGTTTGCAGAAGTGGAAAAATGCTTGTTTGGGCAATGACTCCTGTTAGGATTTTGCATAGGCTTGTTTGGGAATCACTGACCAAGGGCAGAGTAGCTGGGAGTTTTCCTTTAGTCACTGATATTAGATCAAAACCTTCATCACCAATGTAACTGATATACCAACTGTGCCCTTATCTGGATGGTGATAGCCTAGCTACAGTTATCCATGCTCTCATAACCTCTCACTTGGATTACTGCAATGCGTTATATGTGGGGCTGCCTTTGAAAACAGTCCGGAAACTTCAACTAGCACAAAACAGGGCAGCACGGTTACTAACAGGGACTGGCCAATGAGACCATATAACGGCAGTCCTCTTCCAGCTTCATTGGCTGCCAGTCCAGGTCTGGGCCCGATTCAAAGTGCTGGTATTAACATTTAAAGACCTAAATGGCTTGGGGGCCAGGCTATCTGAAGGAAGGCCTCTTCCCGTATGTACCTGCCCAGACCCTAAGGTCATCCTCAGGAGTCCTTCTCTGCGAGCCCCTGCCAAAGGAAGTAAAGCAGGTGGCTACCAGGAGGAGGGCCTTCTCTGCTGTGGCACCCTGGCTGTGGAACGAGCTCCCTAAGGAGGTTCACCTGGCACCTACACTATGTTTTTTTAGATGCCAGGTGAAGACCTTTTTATTTTCCCAGTATTTTAACAGTCTATAAATTAATTTTAACTTTGCTGTTTTAAATTTGTATTTTAAATTTGTATTTTTGCATTGCTGCTGTTTTTATCTAGGTTGTGCTTTTATATTGTATTCTATATTATGGTTTTATACTGTTGTTTTATACTTTGAATGCCTTAATTTTGTGAACCGTACGGAGAGCTTCGGCTATTGGCCAGTATAGAAATGCAATAAATAAATAAATTGTGTAGGAAGGGTGATGTTGTCAGTATAATTTGGAGTAAATATGGATGGTGTATTTGTGTACACACATACACGAGAGAGAGAGAGAGAGAGAGAGAGAGAGAGAGAGAGAGATCAGCAAAACATTTATTTATTTATTTATTTATTTATTTATTTATTTATTACATTTTTATACTGCCCAATAGCCGAAGCTCTCTGGGCGGTTCACAAAAATTAAAACCACAAAAAACATCCAACAGGTTAAAAACACAATTACGAAATACAGTATAAAAAGCGCAACCAGGATAAAACCACACAGCAAAGTTGATTATAAGATTAAAATACAGAGTTAAAACAGTAAAATTTAAATTTAAGTTAAAATTAAGTGTTAAAATACTGAGTGAATAAAAAGGTCTTCAGCTGGCGACAAAAGCAGTACAGCGTAGGCGCCAGGCGGACCTCTCTGGGGAGCTCGTTCCACAACCGGGGTGCCACAGCGGAGAAAGCTGTGACAGTTGGTCTGCTCTGGGACCATTTTAATATGATTTAATTAGGTGCCACAGTTGTGTTTCTAGTTCTTTGTTTCTAGAACTATACTTTTTTGGCTCATTTTTAACAGATATCATCTTGATTTAGTCAATAAAGGAAATAATCATGAAACACTGTCAGAGAATATCCAGATAAACTTTCTTCTTCTATCCCCTAGTAAACATTAACTCTTATACATAAAATTAAGCTTAAGCACTATATTATTTTAATGCATCAAACCTTCATCAGCAGAAGTTGTGTAGATGCTTTTATTGTTCAACCAGTCCCTGAAAACTATCAGAATATTTTTTTAAAAAAATATTTTTACAATGAATATCTACAAGCAAAACAGAAAATACTAGGGGTGTGCACAGACCCCCCGCTCCGCTTCACTTGCAGATCTGCCATTTTCCGGATCGGGCCGCTCCGCCCCGCCCCCGCTCCGCCCACTTCCGCTCCGCTCCGCTCGGAGCTCCGGATCCGGATCCGGAGCTCCGTTTCCCCCCCCCCATAGGCTTGCATTGAAAGCTAAAAAATTATACAACTTTTTTTCTGTTCAAGTTAGAAACCTCATGTTTGGCACCATGACACCTCATGGGGATATACACACTATTATTATTATTATTTATTTATATATATAGCACCATCAATGTACATGGTGCTGTACAGAGTAAAACAGTAAATAGCAAGACTCTGCCGCATAGGCTTACAATCTAATAAAATCATAGTAAAACAATAAGGAGGGGAAGAGCGAGGAGTCGAAGATAAAGCCAAGGCTACGAGCTTCCTTGACCGGAGTAAGCGTAACATCATTGACAGTAAGAGAGAATGAGAGATGAGGAGAAGGTTTAGGAGGTTTAGGATGCCAAGTTTCAAAGCAATCCCATCATCCCCTGATTTTTGGCGAATTTTTGAAAATCGGGCACCCCACACACAACATCCCTGCGAGGTGGGCAGGGGAGGAGGGAGGGAAGGCAGGCAGGCATGCAGCTGGCATTTCTGGGGGCATAAGGAAGTGAGCCAAGGATAAGCCAGTAATGCATATAAAATGGAATAAATCAATCAATAAACAAAGGAGGGGTGGAATTAAAAGCAGCAGTGTTGCTCAATAAACAACAAGAAGAACTTTTTTTAAAAGGCTATATCTGTCTTTTACCAGCAATAGGGGGACGTGCCCGGGGGAGGGGGAAGTAGCTGCCAGTTCAAGACACTGACAGCCACAGCTCTGAGAAGAAGTAAAACGCTCACTTCGACTCAGAACAGGCATTGCTCCACCACTGAAAAGTGACCATTCACTTCAACTCATGATAGGCATTGCTCCACCGTTTTACTCTCTTTGGAAGGCTCTAATGGCCTTCCAGTGCAGGAGAGAGTGGGGGCACGTCCACGATGAGATGCCCTAGGGGAGCTCATCCCCTTGCACCACATCGATTCAGTTGTTCCCCAAGGTTAGGGTGGGGAGCAGTGCTGTGTTTCTATCTCTTATTCTTGGCTTAGTATATGATTTCAGGTTGTGTTTGTGCATTTGGTGGGGCTACTGTGTTAAAAAACACGGGGAAAAGCCCGTTCAGATGAAGAAAGAGAAGTTTCCCAGAATCCCAAGTTACCTGTTTTGCCTATGCCCTCCTCCAACTTTGGGATCATCATGACCGGGAGCTGACTCTGCCCCTCAGCCCTTTGAAAAAGGTATTTTTCCCGCCGATTTTTTAAAAACGTCTAGCCCGCGACCTGTACGATGCAGAAAGTTGAGAGTGGTCTCAAAATGACCCCCATCCACGACTCTCTGTGCACAAGAATTTCCAGAACGATAGCTTAAACCCCCCCCCAGTTATCCCCGATTCTTTCCCTCAATGCAATCCTATGGGCGAAAAGCCGAAAACGCAGTTTGAGCCGCGCGGTTGACCCGATTTTCACAAAAATATAGCCCGCGACCCAGACAACGCAGAAAGTTGAGAGTGGTCTCAAAATGACCCCCATCCACGACTCTCTGTGCACAAGAATTTCCAGAATGATAGCTTCAAAAACAACGTAGTTATGCGCGATTATTTGCCGCAATGCAATCCTATGGCGAAATGTTTTCAAGATGGCGACCGGAGCGCTCCGCCTGAACTCGGAGCTCTGAAAAATGGGCGCTTCTCTTCGCCTTGCTTCTAGGGGGTCCGCGGTCCGCTCCTACTCTGCCTCTGGGTAAGGCGGAGCAGGCCAATCCGCTACTGCTTCTACGCTCCTAATCGGAGCGGAGCACATCCCTAGAAAATACAACATGAAAATGGAAAAAGAAACCCATAGATTATATGTATGGAATTATCATCATTTCCATCATATAAACTGTAAAAAGGGGGGAAAGGGATAGAAATATACAAAGATTTCAAGAAAAGCAGAACAAATATCCGTATATATTTACCCTCTTGCAAGTTGTGTCTATACAACACTCATCCAAAGGTTGATAATGTTATTAGGTCCTTGATCCATTGCATTATAGGAGGTGTGAATTTGTTCTTCCAATGTGATTGTATAAGTCTTTTGGCTGTCATAAGGGCTCTGAAGATCCATCTATGCTTGGCGTGCGTTAACTTCCAAGAAACCGGTGGGTAATTTAGGAGGAGATGCACATTCTTCCATATTGTAGATTGTTTCAGTACAAAGTTCATCCTTATTATAACCTCTTCCCAAAAAGGGGCAACTACTGGGCATTGCCAAAACATATGAGTTAAAGAAGCATTAAATGCATTACTTCTTCAACAATTATGCAATTTAGATAAACCCTTATTGAAAAGGCATTGTGAAGTCCAATAGACCCGAAACAAAAATAATTGCTGAATAAGATGTAACCTAAGATCCATAGAAACTTCAGAAATATAGCAACCGTCCATTGGTTAGGCAAGATAGGACACTCCAATTCCCTATTCCAATCTAGTCTTAAACTATGATACTATCAGAATAATAAGCACAAATCCCTTCTGTAAGGCACACAGCTTCTCAGAAGGAAAGCATTCCAGAGATGAAAAGCAGCCGTGGAAAGCGCCTCTTGATGGGGCCTCATAGTTTTTACTCAATGAATGAGGAGCACCATCGGAAAGTATAATAACTCTGATGGAACATAGAAGAGGTGGTGGGCACAGATGGTATGTAGGGCCGAAGCTGAGATACCTTCATACAATGTTATTGTTTAAAAATATGTGAAGAATATAGAATTGACAGACATACTCCACCTTGCAAAAGAGGACACTTCCTGAGGATATGTGTGTGTGGTTGTAGATGGAGATATAGTGTTTCACTGATTTCCCCTTTAAATTGTTCAATTATTTGAAAATAATTATCTCCAAAGAAGGACGAAAGGTAGATGTCTACCGTAGTATCTTTATCTGCCTTCCCTAATGTGATGCCCACCAGGCGTTTTAGACAACAACTCCCTGACCATTGGCCATGCTGGCTGGGACTGGCGTGAATTGTAGCCCAAAACATTTCAAGGACACCATATTGGAGAAAGCGATTTATATTCTTCTGCTAAACTCCATTCTTGGCCCTGTCCTTGGTGCTGACTAACTCCTTGCACTAGAGATCTCTCTCGCTCTCTCGCTCTTTCTCTCTGTCTCTTTGTGTAGGGAGTTATTAGTTGCACATGGTTGATATTATCATGACATGTATCACCACACACACGCACAACATAGCCATAGCTCCACAACATTAGAGAGCAATGGCACTTTTCCTCAATGTTAGAGTGCCCTGTTTTGTTTTCCTATTATAAGACAGGAGAATAAGAAGCCACGGACCTCCCACCAATGGCTACTTGTTCAGTCTGTCTTTAAGCAACATCCACAACATTTGAAACAATGTTCTGTATTTGTTCAGCTTCAGCAGAGTATCAAATGGTGGAAGAGGCATCATCAACTTGATAGTGTCATAGCCCTGCCATGCGGCAGAGATTCCAAAAACCTAATCCATCAAAAAGAACAAAAGGCATTTGGGATAGTCCTTCATGCTTTTTTTTAATCCAAAGAGAAGAGAAGAAACTAAATATTCTTATCACCATGGGCTCTGAAATACAATGTGAATGATCTGCTTAATTGTCAAATTAAAATGTTCTAATCAAGCAATTCCACTCAAGTACGATCTTTTTACACTACATAATTTGGCCTCTTATCTATTCACAATACTACACAATAGCAGCTGGACTTCCATTCCCCAAATTATTAAAGAATCTGGGTTTCAAACAATACGTATCCACAGAAAATGAGCCAGAATGAATCCTGGTGCATTCTCCATTCCTAATCCGTTTACCTCCTCTCTCCTAAACACAACGATATTAAGCTTGCAGCTCTGTATATTGTATTGATAGGAGGGCTTTTTCCCCTTTGTTTTTGTTTTCCATCTGGGATTAATATTAAAATTCCCATATGAGTATACTTTTCTGTGTCTAATCCTGAAACAATAGTCTTCTTTGCATAATATTTTTCAGGGTGGGGTGGAAAATTCACTTCTCATCTTCAGGATGCTCACGGGATGCTCACAGAGAACTGTGCTTGATTATGCATGCAAATTTAAAGGTGACCCTCCCACACACACACACACACACAAACAGCCCAATCCTATATTTATGCCATTTTCTGTACTTTGATGAAGAACAAGGATGCCTAAAAGGCCTTTTTCTCTGTCAGAAACAAGGTGTTTTCCCCTGAGTTTTTTGCTGGTTTGCATAGATAGATAGCCAACAAATTCAGAGGATAAAAGATTGAGCAATGTAGCAATGAAAACAGTGGTGCTTTTGAACAGAATTCTATGGTTTTAATATAATAGATCTAATTCCTGAGCTGGCTGACATATTAGGCCAGATGGGTGGTCAATGATGTGATGTTGACCTTTGTTAACTCTTGAGAGTTTATATACACACATCCAACCATCTGCTATAACTCAACCTCTTATTGGGAGCCAGATCTCACATACATCTCTCATGCAGGTTCATGACCTTGTGAAACAGAAGCACGCAACCCCTCAAACCCCTCTGCACAAGTGCTTCCTCATGTGCAAGTGAGAGCCTTCCCCCAACCTGATGCCCCTGCTGGGAATCTGTCTGACTTGCTCGCACTGGGTTAGATTGCAGCTCATGTGTGCAGGAGGACTCCTTGAGACAGGAATCATCATTACACAGTACCTGTGTCACATGATCACACACACCCCTAGCCTCCACAGTACAGTACCGAGCAGCTGTACTCTGAACCAAGTAAAGTTTCTCAACTGTCTTCAAAGGCAGACCCACATAAAGCACATTAGAGTAGTCAAGCCTGGATGTCACTAGAGCTTGAATGACTGAGGCAAGATAGGGTCACATTTGGCATACCTGCCTAAGCTGGTAAAAAGTACTCCAGACCACTTCTGCTACCTGCACTACTGCTTTTAAAGCGCTTTAAAGCACTTTGAAAACGTTTTGAAACCTGTATATGCAGTGTGTCCTGGGCCCCAACAGTTGTCAAAACTGTTATAGAGTGCTTTAAAGCGCTTTAAGCGAGTCCAACAGCACACCTAAACTGTGCACTTGGTTGTTTAGGCAGAGTTCAACCCCATCTAAGACCTCATGTATTCCTCTGTCCAGAATGGGCAGTATGTACATGAGATTGGTAGTTGTTTTTGAAACTAAAGTACTCACGGGAGAGATCTGAGATATAATGTCAGGACTAGGAATGACAAAGTTAGATTCCATAGCAACAACAGAAATGCCAATTGAACTAATCGAACCACTACCCTAACACACAGGGTGTGGGTGTGCGTGCACGCACACACACACACACACACACACCAGCAGCAGTAACAACAATGCACCCCTCTCTCCAGGCACACACACACCATAGGTGGTCAACAAAATCATCATATATCATGACCCCACCTGGAGAGGGATGTATTCACCCATCATCACCCAGGGTTTGTATTAGATATTTAGAGAATACGATTATTAATTAATAGGATGGGAATCAGCAATGGAACCACAAAGTCAAAAAAAAAAGTTTTTAAAAAAGTGTGGCCAGCCACAGCACCACCAATTTCTTTTATGTCTTTTTAGGTGGAAGGGGATACATATCAAGGACTACTGGTTGCTGCACATCACTTGAGCAGAGCTGGGGGCATTGATTTAAATTGGCTTCTAACTCTGAGATGAGATGGCTAAGGGCTAAACTACCTGCTACATTAAATACGTAGCATGCAGGTGATCTTCACCACATGGGGGTAGGTTTAAACCTTCCCTCCCAGTCAATTACCACCCTTCCCCCACAAATCATGCATGCACATACAGTGTTGACTTTAAAGGGGACCCCATTGGCACCAATGGCTGGAGGATGAGCACTGATTTGGCTCAGCTCAGCACACATTTTTATCTGAAGCATTTAACTGTATTTGCTCATGCATCAACATCTGAAGAAATTGTCTCTGTCAGCTTTATCGTATTATTTCCCCCCCTCCATCTTCATCATAGATTTCTCCTTTGTCTTGCTAGCCAGGTTTCCATTACTTTCCCATGAAGTTCAGACTTCGACATGAATTTCTCTGGGAGACCATCACCAGCTGATCTGAATGTTTCAATCTAAACTGCCTTGGCAACTGCCATATGTATAGACTTTTCCAGCAGTAGTTATCCAGAGGATGCCGTTCTCGCTCTGCAAAATTGCTTTGCCCTGTACAATCTCTCCTGCGCTCGCCATTCAAATCACATATGCAGCAGCTTGGCCGGTTCGGAATACCTGGCTACTGGCCAGCAAGCTCCTTCTCAGCAAGAAGGCATTGAGGACATTTACCAGCCCCCACCCCCACCCCCTGCAAAAAAACCACTCATCCCTTTGCTTTATGCCTGCAATCTGTACTTAAGTACCTAAAATGAGATGGATATGTTGAAAGCACACAAGAGTGATAAAAGGGAAGCAGGAAACTATCAAGTTTTTTTTAAAAAAAAGAAAAGAAAAGAAGAAGCTATCGTTAAGTATTAGGAAGGGGATTTGGATGGTTGTTGCAATGCGCTTACCCTTGTCCAGAGGACGTTAGATGAATTCTGCAGTCTAGCAATAAAACAGCATAGAGTTTCCATCAATTTATTGCGGGCTGTCATTACATTAACTGAAAGGGCACTATCTCACCAAACCACGTTCTCTCACTCACTCACACCAAATACAGCATATTCTACAGCTGGGTCATTAATATCTCTCTTGGGGGCAAAGGATTCCCCTCCCACCTTTGCCATGAGGAATGGATATTCAACCCATGAGTAGGTAAATCTATGTATCACATTGTGTAGCCCTGTGTCAAAAAGACTGTGGAGAAGCCCCAGTTAGCAATGAACTTGTTAACTTCCTTCTGACAAGCTGAGAGCTTCTACACCTATTTCCCCATCTGCAATATACTGTACACTAATTGCAGACTCAGTGTGCCGATCCATATGTAGCCAAATCCAGCAGCATCTACCAACATGATATCAGCAGGCTTGACGAAAACCCAGTGTTTGCAAAAGTAAAAAAAAAAAAAATTGGAGGAAAAAATCCTAACGGGGCAGTGGAGGGGGAGGGGAAGAAAGTGAAAAATTGTCCAATGAGATCCAAGCATGCTCAGTGCCAACAGAATGCTGTCTGACCATTGGAATGTGGGGGAAAGAAAAGCAGAAAGGAAAAGAAGGGAAGGGAATATCCTGTAAGAGGGCATGGCTGGCTGGAACCCTGAAATAACTCTTCACTGCAACATTTTATTGCAGGTGCCACTTGTGGAAGTAATACCAACCTAGTCTAGAATTAGGGATGTCAGAGAAATCGGCAATGGAATCAAATGTGTTTGGATATCTGTGGGTCTGATCTGCAGATTCCTCAGTGGACTGGCTTTTCCTGGGTCAAACGGAGTCCATGGACTCGCAGACCATTTTTTTTTTTTTTACGTTCCAGAATTTTAAGCGAACATCAGCATAGAAAAATATGTAAAGTTAAAAAAAAATCAGCTGAAAATGCTCATTTTCTCCATAGGCTAAAGCATGAAAATGCACATTTGGGGAGATTTCTGATGGGAGGTGAGACTTCCACATTTACCCAAGTGCAAATTTGTGCAAGTGTGAATTTGTGCAAAGTCAGAAAATTGGGAAAAAAATCCCGTTCTGCCATTGGGCAGATGGCGGAACAAATGGCACCAACAGGCCACAAAATGCAGACAGAATGGATTTTATATAAACCATACAACTGTACCTACAAATATATTTACTATGGCATGTTTCCTTCTGCAGATTTCATCGGATACATATAATGTTGTCCTCATTGATAGGATAAATAGATTAAGATAGATAGATGATACAGATAGATAGATAGATAGATAGATAGATAGACAGATGATAGATAGATCTGAGAAATGATTATGATGATGACAATAATGCATCTGATGAAGTGGACTCTACACCAGAAGTGGGCAGACACTTTGTTTCATACTAGAATCCTGAGATCTGCCCAATGGAGGCTGATGCAAAAGACATACAGGTAGAATTGAAGAATTCTGAGCCCAGGAGTTCGTTTTGAGTACCAGAGCTTCGGTGGTGTTTAGGGCCCTGCAGCCCAGGGGGTCCCAAATGACCACCCAGAGGGCAATGAGGGTCATGGTGAACATGGCAGGTTTCAGCTCCTGGGATGGCGTGGGCATGCCATAGCTCACCAGGGCTGATGCTGGTTGCTATAGGATCCTTTCTTTCTTCTTGTTTTCTGAAACATCTTCTCAGTAGAGACTAAATTATAGACGCTCATTTTACTATTTGTAGTTTAGAAATATAGCATCACTTTCTACAATAAAATAGTGCTTACACCCCCCCCCCCAAGGGAATCCTTTGCGTCTCAGGACACTGGGAAGCAAACACAATTGTATCCTAGTAATCATGGTGGTGTGGTGATTAGTTGAGTATGTTCATTTTGATGACATTTTGTACATGCCCAGAGTTTTATCACAGTTGCCAAACTTTTTTATTATTGCTGTTTTGTGGTGGGGTTGGAGAGTGGCCATAGGACCACTAAGTCCAGGGTCTAAAATTACCTAGTTGCACCACTGGCTGAATGCAGCTCACAGTCTTTCAACACAAAACTCCATTCCTGGTTACTCAAAGTTTCAGCATTAAAACTGAAGCCAGGTTGAAGTAGTTTTGTTGCTTCTACAGAAATCTTTGTTGATCTACTGCAAATCACCTGAAGTTTGACCAGGAGTCCATATCTACCATCTGCCCATCCCTGCTCTAGTCCACAAAAAGTTTTGCTGTAGCATGATTTGTCTTTAAGACACCGTCTGTGCTTTAACAGACTAAGGGTGCAATCCTATGCATGTTTAAACAGAAAACACCATATAGCCCCCAGCATTTAGGAGGACTTCTTTCTGTCTTAACATGCATAGGATTGTGCCCGAACAGAGCTACTTCTGTAAAATGTGCTACCTCACAGCATTGTGGTTAGGCTTACAGAGATAATGAATTTGAATACTCATGCATCCCAGTGCTATGTGTTTTGATATTGAGGGCATGTCTAGGCAGGGCGCTATCCCGGGGTATGGCCGTACACTTTAATCCCAGATGATCCCGAGACCGCGGAAGGTGTGGGCCACTGTCCCGGTTTGTCCCAGCTCCTCACAAGTAAAGGCAAGGAGCCAGGAACCAGGCATGGTGTGGGGCATGGAGCTCCCATTGGGGGTGGGGTGGGGTGAGCAGGAGTGGGGTGTTTTTTTAAAAAAAACACCTCATCTTTTGCGTTCGAGAGCTCGTGCATTCTTTTTTGATTTAAAAAATGGCAGGCGCAATGTCCTCTTCCTCCTGGGACATTGTGCACTTCGTGTAGACACAGGGCGACGATCCCGGAAGTAGGTAAGTCTGGGATTGCCCCCTCTCTGGCCATCTACACCCATAGGCGTAGACATGCCCTTACTCAAGACCTACAGCTGATGATTCTTGCTCCCTGGTAAGCCTGCATAGGATTGTGGCTTCAGTCTGCTTGCTTATAATGTAAAACTAGCTTAAAAACGATGGACTGACATATCTGGTCAATGAATTTACAGATATTGCACATGGCATTATGGCATTATTCCCAATTCATCAGCAGCCATGCATCTTCTTTGCTTTCCTGTTTGTTTTGCTCTTTACGTTTGGTGTGCTCCGTAGCCTTCCTTTTGCCTTCAAGTCATTTGAGAGCGTGCTGTTGAAGCCCTCCGGCTATGGTGCTTATGCTAGGCTTGATTTTGCTATAGAAAATGGTGATGGAGAAAATGAGTTTTACATTAAACGACATCCATTCTGTCAAAATGGGCAGCACGCCATTAGAGGCTCAAGGAGGAAATTCACATTCAGTTGACCTTTGGTAACTAGATTCTGCTCATTGTCTTTCAAGCATTCTACAGAGAACCGTAATCAGCATATATTTACATACACACCAACAGCTCCGAGGAGGGACTTGCAAGCCCTTAACCATTAGTACCCTGGCTATAAGAAATGGATGTATGCATAGCTCTGTGTACTAATTGGGTGATAATTTACTTTCACTATTGCTTTTTCTGCTGCCTTCCAGAATTTGCTGCATATTCAAAATCAAAGCAAATGGTAATTTACTACAGAGAAAGGGCATAAAGCAGAAAATGCAACGCAATGTCAGACATGTTCAGTTTCTACTAACATACATTTCTACTAACACCCTAGGGTATTGCTTTCTGCTTGAACTTGGTCCCTGAAGACTGAAGTGCATGTTATAAGAAACATGCAACCACTAAAAATGGTAGTCTTGTCCGATATTTTCCTCTGCACCTCTATAACCTGAAGGGCAGCTTGGCTGCATTCAGAAGTCAGATAAACTTAAGTTTACCACCATTGTTTATCTCACACATCCCCTTCCTCCCCTCTCCTCCTCCAGTGCAGCCATGAGGAGTTCAAAAGCTTTAGGAATAGGGTGTTGAACCTCTTTTGGCTCGAGGGGCACAGTCCATTTTGTAGATGTCCACAGGAGGTGCATTCCAATGGTGGGGGTCAAAGGCAAGGGGGCGGAGCCAAGAATACAAAATAAAATACCAGAGCTCTTACTGCCAGAAACTAAGGGCATCCCATTTTCGTCCTGGCTCCTTGCGAGTAACCACGAGGATCCAGGAACCAGGCACAGGCCACAGAGCTCCTCAGGAGCCCCACGCCCATCGGGGTTGGGGGGAGTGGGACTTTTTTTAAAAAAAAATAGCCTTTGTGCTGGAGCGCTCCTGCGATCTTTTCCAATAAAAAACAAAATGGCGGGCGCAACGTCCTCTTCCTCCCAGGATGTCGCACGCTGCGTGTAGACACAGGGCAACGATCCCAGAAGTAGGTAATTCTGGGATAGCCCCCTGTCTGGCCTTCTACATCCATAGGTGTAGACATGCCCTAAGCCTTACAAAGGCATTTCAACCTTTTAGAATGCATGAAAATGCCACAAAAGCCAAGAAACCACCAAATAATCCGTGGTAAGTGCCTGAGCTTTCCCAACCCTGTTTTAGGCAAAGCTGCATCCAAAATGCACATGCTAGGGAAAGTTCCATATGGAAATGCATGCCCATGCATTGTTTTTTGTTTTAATTCTCAGAATGGGGTGGAAATTGCACAGAACGGACTAATAAAAACTGACCTGGACCAGATATAAAATAATTCATATATCCCTATTTGGGTTTGGATCAGATACTTTGAAGCTCATTGGCTGGTCACTATCTTTCCTCCTGAAGTTCCTCAAGTTTATAAAAACTTTGGCTTGAATCCTAAGATAAGTGAACAGAAGGAATTTCATGAAAAGGATGTTTCCCATCTTATTCTCCCTTCTGCCACTACTTGCACACATCCCCCCCAAAAAAAAACTTCTTCGGAGATCAAGAGGGACTTCCCGAACAATGTGGCAATACCCTCTGCCCCACCCAATCACATATTATTCAAGATGGCCCCAGACCCTTTGGAGAGGTTCTTTGAGTGTGTAGGTCTGTGCAGGGGTGAGGAGGAGACAAATAAACTTTCCTTCCCTCAACTTCCTTCCATGCACCTATCTCATGACCCATTCAGTGCGCTGTTCTGTGAACTGAACAGTGTTAGCCATGCATCCAGTCCATCAGGCATTTTTTTAAATCCTGTTTCTCCAACGTTGGGTCTACCACATGGGGGGAGGGGGGATACAGTTGAAGAGTTCAGTACAGCTGCAGGTGAACATAAATCATCACTAGAAAGGTACATGAAAAAAATAGAAACCAATTCTAAAACTAAATCAGAACATTCAGTGGGCCAGAAAGCCAAAATACAAGGAACCATTGAGCTGACATGCCAGTCTTCCTAAGGAGGGAATTCTAGAAATGGGAGCTATCCACCAATAGACACTCTGCTCTTGGATCACTCTTGAGGACATACCATCCATCTAGCCCAGCCTTTGCCAACTTCAATGTGGCAATACTGGCTGGGAATGATGGGAGTTGCAGTCCAATGCATCTGCAGGGCATTAGGTTGGGAGAAGGGTGATCGCGCTTTCATCCCATTTTCATATCAACCCATTTTCCACAGTGAACAACTAGCTGACTTCAGGAAGCCCTCTCCTGTGTTGCTCCCCAACCACTATTACTCATTGTCATACTGCCTCTGGATTCGTCTGCCCCATTTTGCCATCATGACAATTGTAAGTAACCACTGATAGGCTTCTCCTCCAAGAATTTGTCTAATCCTCTTTTAAAGCAATCAACACCATTTTACACTCCGGACCATTAACTCCAGAGACCCAGACTATATTATTTGGGCTCACTGCATTGTTTCATTGCTGTATCATTGTATTATAACTGTTTGTTTATTTCTTCATTGCAGTGTGTCAGCAGTTTTCGCTGAGTTTACTGTTTTGCACTAACTCACTGTTTGGGAATTGTTGATGGATATGATAATTTGGTTTGACTCACAAAGATTTTTTTCTGAGGGTGATCAACATCTCTTCTAATGACTTTCCCCTGGAAGGTTTTGAGAGAGAGAGAGAGAGAGAGAGAGAGAGAGAGAGAGAGAGAGAGAGAGAGAGAGAGAGAGAGGTACCATTACAGCTTCTGATATTACTGTATGCTCAAATTATTATGAAAATTTCTCCTTTCATTAGGAAGCAAATGGAGACAAACCACATACCAACAGGAGATTTATTTATTTCCTACTGAGATTTTCATATCTGTCTAGGACATCTGGATGGTCCTACTCCTATTTGTCCAAAATTAATGGAAACTTGGCATCCAGATTTCCTAGGTGGATTTGAAAAGTTCAGTTTAAATGCTGACCAATTAATCTTCCATTATCCAATTGTCCTCCATTACTTGCCCATAATTCAGAGAGGCAGTTGGAAATATCAACTCAGTCCTAATGGGAAAACTCTATTCTGGGTAACATAAGCTTTCCTTTTATGAGCAGGTGATACATGTAACTGACATGGTGAAACACCCTGCAAATGTATATACCAACACCTTAAAAATTGCTATTATTTGCTGTATTGTTGTCTGCAGAACCCTGAACTTTTTCTTGACTGTTGTTTTCAATAATCAACTGAATTATAATTGTACATTTTAACAATCAACGTTGGGTATATGATTGTTGAACTATATTCATTCTAATGTTTTAAAAATTTTGACAATGAGCGAAGCACTAATTGCCCCCAGGTTATGTCAGTCTGTGTAAAAAAGCATCCTTTGAGTCTTACAATGACTCTGAAAGACAGGCTGGTATTATCATCCTAGATTGCAGATGGGAGTTTGGGGCTTAGTGGCTTGCTTCAAGCCATCCACTGAGCTCCAGTTCACACAAATAGTAGGCACAGTTTGTAGACTGCGGGTAGGGGGATTGCAGAGAATGGTCCTTGGCATAAAAATGCCACCCACCCATTCATACGCAACACTAGATGTCATGAAGAAGACAATAGACTTGTCTTCTTTCTAATGTCCTAACTGAGGCCTTTGCTAGACCTAAGGTTTATCCTGGGACCGTCCCGGGGTCATCCCTGTTCATGTAAATGACACACAGGATATCCTGGGAGCAGGCAGGGACGACCCTGGGACGATCCCGGGATAAACCTTAGGTCTAGCTAAGGGCATAATTTCCAAGTAGAAAGGTCAGATAGTCATGTGGGGATACAGGAGTGGATAGATGGGGTATAGAGGTAGGGATGGGTGACAAAAGAAGGGAAATGGTACTGATTCTCATAATAAGCAACAACAATAATAGCACTCCTGAAATGCCTGAAGGGCTGTCACATTGAAGTCAGCAAACACACCTTCTCTGCTATCCCAGAAGGCAGGACTAGATGGAATGGGCTTAATTTACAGGATGGGAGACTTTGCTTATGAACGTTAGGAGAAACATCTTGATGGTAAGGACAGGGGTCGCCAGCGCAGCACCTGTAGCAGCCATGACACCTGTGAGCACCTCCAATGGCACCCATGAAGGGGTCCCCACCACAGTCCAACTCTTTCTGAATAGCTGTGGTTCCAGGATGCTAAACAGAGAACTGCATGAAGAAAGCCCAAGAAATAAAACCAGATATTGTTTCAACTGACTGGTGTAGGCTACTATATTATTAGGGTGACCATATTTGGGAAACCAAAAAAGAGGACACCTAGTGTGTGGGGGTGGAAGCAGCTTTCTGAGTCCTGCAGAAAGTACGTTATTCCCCCGCCACCTTAAAGAACCCGATTGGAGTGGAGGAGGGGAAAGGATTTCATTCTGCACCACCACCATCCACTCCAATTGGGGCCTTTTCTATAATGTCCACGAATGACCCACTTTCCCCTTTAAGACCTCAATTGGAGCTCGGGGTGGGGGAATGATGTGCCTCAAGAAAGCATGTCATTCCCTCCTGCCATGCTAATGGCAGCCTTAAAGGGGAAGGTGTGTCATTCCAGGACATTATTGAAAATTATAGAAAATCCCCCCTGACACCATGGAAAGAACAAAAACCAGGACAAATCCGGGGAAATCCTGACAGTTGGTCACCCTAATATTATAGTAAGAGCCATTCAATAATGGAACCAATTATGAAGAAGTGGAGGAGGTAAGATTCCGATGCTGGAGGTCTTCAAACATAGGCCTTCTGTCTGGGATGCTAACATCACCTCGTCTTCTTCCATATTAGCAAATTAAATCCCTCCATCTCGCAGTAATAGCAAGGCATTTCCAGTGTTTAAGAATGTGCCTCCTTACATACCTGAGGGGGCACATTTTGGTTCACGAGCTTTGTAAGAATTTACAGCCCTTACAAAACAGAGCTGACGCTGTACCTCTTCCCATTCTCGCTTGACATGATAAACTACTCTTGCATTTAGGTTCTCATTTAATAATGTCATCATGAAGCAATGCCTTATCTTCCTCACAATGAGGTCAACGTGTAGAAGAACAAAAGAAAGCAATCATGCAGAGAATCTGCCATGGGAACATCCGTTGACAAGAAGCACCTTTTAAAAGACAAGAAAAGATGGGCATAGAGGGCCCATTTATACAAAGTTACTATCCACACTTTAGTCCAAGCTGCAGCTGACAACACAGTTGCCGGTAACATTTATTCTGACTGTTTCTTCTCCACTGCAAAGCAGCCTTGGTAGCAGTTGGTTTACAGCAGAGAAATAGGGGTAGGGGTGCTTGCCTTTCCCCACCCATTGCTTTTCCCCTGAAAACCCAGCAAGATTATTGTCCATTTATTTATTTATTTATTTATTTATTAGATTTGTATTCAACCCAACTGGCAAATGCCCTCAGAATGGTTTACAATCATAAACCCAAACAACAACATAACAAAAATATAAATAAAACATTAAACATTGCAAATATTAAAAACTAGGGCTGTGCACAGCCCCCCTGACTCATCCCGAAGACTGTATCACAGCATTCGAAACGGCCCTGATTTGATTCAGGGCGCTTCAGGGCTTGGCCGCCTCACTTCGGCACCAAAGCTGAAGTGAGATTTGCAACCCCGAAGTGGGTCAGCCTTGTGGGTTCCTGCATGTTGGCCATGCAGGTGAACACAGGAAAGCTGGGTGCAAGGCCGGCCAGGAGTTCATTGGACTCTTCGCTTGTGCTCCTGGCAAGCAGGAAGTGACCAGGGAGGGAGAGAAGGGCAGGGAGGGATAGGGAGTTGAATCCAGTGAGTCCAATGGAGTCACATGGACTCACAGCCAGCCTTGGGCTGGCTTTCCCATGCAGGCTGCAAATATTTCATGCAAATTCCTAGAAGCAATCAAGGGAGGACCAGGCAGGAGATGCCACCATTCATAGTCTCCTAGTGTATCATGAAATGTAACTGTTCAATGTACATCCCCAGTTCTGAATTTCCAGCACATTCTATTTATTCAACTAATAAATAATAATAATAATAATAATAATAATAATAATAATAATAATAAATTTATTTCTTACCTGCCTCTCCATTTTGATCGAGGCGGGGAACAACAGTAAACAGTAAAATACATAAAACTGAATCAAAACATAATATACATTGTTAAAACATCCTAAAAAAAATCCTAAAAACATTCTAAAAACTTCTTAACATTCCACTGGATAGGCCTGCCAGAAAAGATCTGTCTTTATAGCTTTTGGCTATATGCTTTTGGCTACGCTGCCTGTGAAAATCCAGCCTGGTTTTGTTTTTTTCCTTCTTCCATCATACATGTTTGTATTGTATTGTTTCAATGGTGGGGTTTGTTCCTTCATCTTCAAGGTGGGGCTTTCTGCAAAAAAAAAATATCTTCCACTGTGCCACTAGCATTGATTCACAGATGTTTTCATGGTGTACACTCGAGGTCAATTGAAAGCTAATTGAAGTTCAACTTGGCAGTGACCCACAATAAACCAGCAGTTCTCAAGGGCCCAGGCTGTGGGGGGTGAGAATAGGGGGGGAGTAGCAGTACATTAGCTGTACCATAGTCTTGCAGATAAGAAGGAAGCATTCTACCAACCCTGAATAATTTAAGCTAATGCCAAGCTCACATGATACACATCCGTTCAAGTCACAACTACAATAAACGTCATTGCTGAGTCTGGAAAGAAATCTTTTGGCCAAAAAAATCACCTCCCAGGGATGGCAATCAATGTTTCCTTGGCTTTGTTCACTTTTCCTGGAATCTTTTCAAAAAATAAATATGTATTCCATAGCCAAAACAGTCATTAGCATCCATAAGACTCAATACTAATACAGCCTTCCTCGATCCAGGTTGCCCTTCAGCTGTTTCGTACTCTCAGGCCCATCCAGCATGGACAATGGTCAGGAATGCTAGGAGTTGCAGTCAAAAACACCTGGAGGGCACCAGATGCTTCCTCCATTCCACATGTAGAAGCTGACTGAACTGCACCTGAAGGCAGCAGCCTAGCTTATGGGGTTCTGGGCACTGCCTCACTCTGCCTAACAGTAGGGCCAACTCCAGCTTAAATGCCTCCCTTTGAAATGTTGAATGATGGATGGATCATGTCCTATGTTCATATTTAAATGCATGATCATAAATATGCTTACTTGAAATAAGATCCATTTAAAAAACAGTAGAAGATTCAGTAGAAGATTAGGGTACTACTGGACAATTCATCTCATTTGGAAGTATACTAAGTTGGTTCAAAGTAAACATAGGATTGAAGTAACAATTACTGCCACAAAAAATGAGTTAAACCTATCTGATGCTTTCCCCAACCCCCTCTTTATCAACTTCTCTCTGAATGTGACTATGGGCTCATCTACACCAAGCAGGATATTCCACTATGAAAGCGGTATATAAAAGGCAGGAGCTACACTACTGCTTTATAGCGGTATTGAAGTGCACTGCAGGATCTACACTACTGCTGTATAGTGGTACTGAAGGGCACTGACAACTCTTGGGGTGCTGACACATCTACACCAAGCAGGATATAACACTATGAAAGTGGTATATAGTATGTGTCAATGAGTCCCAATAGTTGTCAATGCACTTCAGTACCACTATAAAGCAGTAGTGTAGATCCTGCAGTGCACTTCAGTACCACTATAGAGCAGTAGTGTAGATCCTGCAGTGCTCTTCAATATCACTATAAAGCAGTAGTGTGGGTCCTGCCTTTTATATACCGCTTTCATACCACTTTCATAGTGGAATATCCTGCTTGGTATAGATGAGCCCTATGACTTCTGAAACTAGCTTTCACGGGCTTATGGAAAGTATCACTTTTTCAAGAATATTGACAATGAAAGCATTTTCTTTTCTCTCCACCCCCTCCCCCTTACCAGCTACCAGCTCTTGGCTGAATTCATAGGTGGATGGAAAGAAGCAAAAACTGTTGAGCATTGGCTTCTCAAATGTTGTGGGAGATGTTGGCACACAGGAAAACAACTCGATGAATCCTACAAATCTATGCAACCAATTCAGAAGGCAACTGCATTTTCGTACATGTAGCATGGCCACCATTACACCATTATTTTCCCAAATGTGCATCGTACATACTGTATATTTCCATTTTAAATAATTCACCAAATGTATTAATAATGTATGTGCAAACTTAATTTCCCAGTGGCAAAGTATATGAAGTAGATCTATGAGAATGAAAGAGTACCATTAATGTTACAGCTGAGACTTGTGGTTTAGACGTTCCAGAGCCACAAATTAACCAAGGGCTTATTTGTCATGAGCTGACATTGACAGTATGTTTGTCCCAATGAGATCTGAATCACTTACTCTTCATTTACATTGTAGCTGTAAAATGTAATCCTTTGTGTTGGATATTCCCAACAGTCTTCTGGCTGGGCGAGGCTGTCTCAATCATTGATCAGTAACTGATGCATTAAGGAAAGTGCATTGTAAAAGCACATAGTTAAACTATGGAATTTGCTACCAAAATAAGTAGTGATGGGCACCTTGGACATTTCTGAAGGGGGATTAGATAAATTCATGAAGGATAAGGCTGTCAATGGCTAATAGTCATGATGGTTATATCTTGCCTTCAGTATTGGAGACAGCATGCCTCTCTATATCAGTTGTTGGGAAACAGAAGGATACCATTGCATCCATGTCCTCCTTCTGGGCTTCCCATGGCCATGTGATTGACCATTGCATGCGCAGTATGCTGGACTAAATAGGCCATTGATGTGATCCAGCACAGCCCTTCTTCTTTCCTTAGGAACTAATGTTTATACTGTTAGTTTTACCCTACCCAGTGCCTGTTTACCCTACCCTGTGCCTGTTTGCATTCTCTTCCCCTCCTTATTGTTTTATTATGATTTTATTAGAATGTAAGCCTATGCGGCAGGGTCTTGCTATTTACTGTTTTACTCTGTACAGCACCATGTACATTGATGGTGCTATATAAATAAATAAATAAATAAATAAATAAATAATAATAATAATAATAATAATAATAATAATAATAATAGTTAGGACCATATTTTGGCAGAACAATGACTGGAAAACCATTAACATTAGCTCTTGCCAGGGCCGGTGCTACCATAGAGGCCACTCAGACGGCCGCCTAGAGCACCAAGCTAAGAGGGGCACCATGCAGTGCAGCACTCATGCACGTTGTTGGCTGTGAGCCAGCCCGGCCCGGCCCAAGGATTCAGCTGGGCCTGGGCGGGCGAGATGGCGCCCCGCACCTGCCCAGCTGAAGCGAAGCCAGGGACACTGGGGGGGCGCTCCACATTCAGACTTCCACCCGGAAGCCACCCTCCCAGAGCCACTCTAGCCATCCAGAAGCCACCCTCCCAGAGCCTGGAGGCCGCTGCCACCAGAAGAAGAAAAAGCACATGGCAAGCTCGACCCTGGTCCAAGCCAGCCTCTGCCTTACTCCCAAGGAAAGAGCACTGGGTTGCCTTGCCTCTCTCCTCAAACAGGCCGCAATGTCCAGGCAGGTGGGCAAGCGGGACTCCCACTCCCTTCCCACAGGAGAGCTAGGGACTTGTGGACTCCTCGCAAGGCAAACTCTCCCGCTTCCCGATCCTGCGCGCGTGGATCAACGGGACTCGCATCCGAGAAAGCCTTGCACTGGGAGGCACCAGTGCAGCCCGATCCGCCTATGCCTCCTTACTCAGAAGCCTGATTCCCCCGAGTAAACGTGAGGAGGGGATCAGGACACCAGGCTGCATAGCAGGTTGCATTCGCACGGAAATAAGTCGCGGTGAATTCCAGATGGCTCGGTCCCAAATCGAAGTGAGCCAGTCCCAGCTCTCCACTCAGCACACACGTTCGGACTTCCGTGCAATTTGGGTGAGTGTGCAAGTAGCTCACCTTGCCTAGGGCACAAAATAGTCTGGCACCGGCCCTGGCTCTTACCACTTACTTTCTCCTGCAAAATATGTGATGCAGGCAAAGGGCTCTTTCACCATCCCTTTTGCACATGTGGTCATCGAAGAATTCCATGGCAGAACTTCTCAAGTACCTCAGCTTTCACTATATTTGCTTGTGTCTTGGCTTGCACCCAGAGCTGAGCAGCTGAAATGCATGAGGTGAGAACTCTTTGGGAACATCGGTTGTTGTTTCCTAGGGGGAGGAGAAAAGGTTAAAGGGCCCCTTTTCTGTGTCAGAGCTTGAGAGAAAATGGGTAATATTCATAACAGTGCCATTTATGCCACTTCACATTGGTGCCCCATGGAAGCATTTCCTGGCTGACGTAATGGATAAGTCACAACCAGGAAGCCAGATAGTACAGGTTCTTTTACTTGGACGACGGAGGAATGAAAGCACCTGATTACAACTTGGAATTCTAATTCTGGAAATTAATTTTAACTTCCTACTCAATGGCTTCTCATCAACCATTGAAAAAGATATTCTTTCGGAAGCTGGTATTGGAGCTCCTTGGCAGACAGTATACCTTCACAGGGAGAAGTGGTAACGCTGGAGATTTGCTCTCAGTGACTAAAATAAATCATGATTCCCTGCAGCAAGTAGTTATGAGTCAAAGAGATCCTATCCATTAAAATGCTGTAATTAAGAAGTGAAATAAAGCAAAAATTGGAGGTGAACCAGGTCCCCAAACTCTAAGCTGCTGACTTGGCAGTAGAGGAACAGAAGGTCATGGTGTCGATGTCGACAGTTTGTCTTCATGAGTGTGAAATATTTTGAGACCACACAAACACCATATAGCAAGGAGAACCTGGAGAAAGAGACAGGGGAGAGAAAAAATGCTGCCATCGTTCAGAATACTGTAGAGAGATGATGAAACAAAAGCGTGCCTATGTTCTCCCAAAAACAAGATATGGCTGATTATGATCTGGCACCAGCAGCAGCTACATGAGGTAACATCTGCAGAACATTGTCCTTTAGGAATGCCACATTTCTTGAATCATTCAGAAGGTTTTTGTTTTAACAGTGCCGGCCTCATCTTCTAACAAAGTGTGAGCAATAAAAAGTTGATGTTGTGATGGCAAAAGCAAAACTCAGCAGCTGCATCCCTATCTGGGGGGACATCACAGAAGTCCAGGCTGTCACTTAAAAAATAATAATGAAAATAGGGGAGTGGTTCTGCTGGCAACTTACTGCCCAAATGTTGCCTTGAGGAGGAAGAACCAGAGGGTGTTTCTGTTTTCCCAAGTTGAGTTCCCTTTTGCTCTTCTTCTAAAATGACTGAGATGAGATATGGAGCAGGGAAAGTTGTGTGTGATTCTTTTGCAGCGTTTGGGAGCTTTTCTGCATGAGGCATTGATCGTGCACTCGTCATTCTTTACTCATGGTTGTTTCAAGGTCCTTTGAATGACATCTTGATCCCCCATTTAGTTTTTGTGTCTTTCAGCGAGTTTTTTTCTTTAGATCAGGAAAAATGGTGCATTATTTGGAAAAGCAAAGGTTATGTAATGGAACAGCAGGAAAGGAAATGCTCTTTGTCTGGTGTTTATATCTCAACTCCGTGAAAAAAATAAAAAGTAGATACAGTGCATTAAGTCTTGTGTACAAAAGCCATGGGTTCCATTTCAGACAGCAATAGGAAGAACAGAGCAGTACGGATTGCCACGCTTGCATGACTCAGCACCCCCATGGCCAGAGTTGCATCTACCTGTGCCATGATTCACTGGCATTCCCATGCATGGGCTGAGCATTTTTCACATGTGGCTGCCCAGAGCTCTGCACATAGCTGTGATTCTGGTTTTTTGTGTGCCTCCCATTGAGCATCACAGTGCCTGCCAGCCTCCACACTATGCACTTCCTGATGGGCTGGAGACACAACGGCAACACAGAACAACTCTCTTATGCTCTGTTTAGCGCTGTCACTTTTGGCTGACTCTATCAAGCTGGGCTTTCTCTGGGGACACTCACCACCTGTCATCACAAAATGGGTGGTCATCCAAGCACCTCCAGTTGGCACTACATCCTCTGCTAATGCATGACCCTTAGCAGCTGCCTGACCGTGCTGAAATTTGGATCTGGGCCTATGTTTCATGCAGCAGCATTGCATTAAAATCAGAGTCCCTTTGGGCTCTGGTAAAAGCAGTCAATGGCTTTTAGACAGAGTTCTACTCTGTTTCCATTACTCAAGGCAAAAATAGGATATGAAGAGGTAGAACAGTTTTAGCTTCTCTCCTGCCATGGTGGCCAAGTCAAAGGAAAGGACAGGAAAGGAAAGGACAGGACAGGACAGGACAGGACAGGACAGGACAGGAAAGGACAGGAAAGGAAAGGACAGGAAAGGAGAGTCATGTTCTCCTGTATTTATCAGTACTTCAGACCAGTGTGCCAAATATGACTTGCCAGCTATGGCTGAATGGCAATACTTGCAATGGCAGCATTTATTAGTATCTAGGTTGGGCCTGGCCGCTTTTACAACATCAGATTCTTCATCGTTATTGGAAGCACCTACTGAGGCTGGTCAGGAAAAGCAAACCACGATCCCTGTCTATGTATACTTGCTATTGGTGAATAAATATGATATATAGGTTTTTAAGTAGGAATGGAATAGGGAATAGATTGCCCCATTCTGCCTAATCAGTGGGTCACTGCTTTAGCATCTGCTTTTCACATCTACGGATCTTAGGCTGCATCTCAGTTAGCAAAAACATTTGTTTCATGCCTATTAGACACCACGATGTTGCTTTAATAAGGGATTCTCTAATTTGGCTAATTGCTGGTAGTGCAATGCAGCTAATGCTTCTTCTCTACACATGTTTTGACAATGTTGTAGAATTGTTTCTTTTCATGAGGAGGTATGATATGATAAATTTTGTAATGGAACAGTCCTTAATATTTGCTGATGAGCACATACTTTTAAATTATTTGCCGACTTCATGGAAATTAATAAATGGTCAATTAAAAGAATGATATTACAACATTGGAAGGATAAAAGCTCATTTCCTATAATGGAATGGATTGAGGACCTTATAACTCTTTCAGCGTTTGAACAGCATATAGAACTATTTCCGCTTCTGTCCTTCAGTGGTGGCCAAGTCAGACCAAAGGGCAGCACAGGACAGGAGAGTCTTGTTCTCCTGTGTTTACCAGCATTTCAGACCAGTGTGTTCCAGTAGAGGCTGGTGGCTGCAGTGTCGGTGGGGCTGTGAATCTGCTCTGGGTTTCAGTCAGAACCAGTCAGAACTCTATAGGAGCTGTCCATGGTGCTGAACCCTATCCCCCAATTGAATTCAGCACCATGGCTATCCTCTGGAACAAAACCTCCAGGGAGAGGTCCACTCTTGGGCAGGCCCTTTTCCAAGCTTTAGGAGAAATATGAAGAGCCTGGGGGCAATATAAGCTTAAATTTGGGTGAAGCCCCGCCTTATAATAAACTGAACAAAATTAGAGATTAAAGAATCATGCACCAAGCAATTGCAAACTACAGAGCTACTCAAAGCTCAAATACACAGATGAGCTGCAATACAAGAAATTGCAGGCATTACATTAGAGTAACCAGGAGCGCAAATTGGATGCTGTGCACCGGGAAAAGAAAATGGCAAAATAAGTTCTACTCCTTCAAGGATTAGTCCAAGAACTTAAAATTAGAAAACCAAAAATACACCAGGGTGCATGAAGAGGATTGGTTGTCTGTACAATTCAGGTGAGGGGACTTTCCGTAAGTAAAGAACTTTCCTTCACCTTTCAAAGATGGGGGGCTAGACACTCCCTGAACAATTAAAGAAAAGTTTATGTATGTGTGTAATAAAACGTTAAGAATGTTTGTAAAGAATGAGAATACTTGGAGAATGTGAATGAATGCTTAATCTGGTTTGTGTCCTGTATGTGTGTAGCATGAGATGAAATTGCAGGCTCATCGTTGGGATGGGAATGCCTGCCAATCTAACTGTTATTAAACCTTGGAAACTGATAACCTAGAAAATCCTCTTTGGCCGTTCCAGATGCGTCCTTCAGAAACAACTGTGATTTTCAAAATGGTTCATCTTCCTACAAGAACTGTATAAATGTTATCTCAAGAACTGAGCCCATTTTGACTGGTTTTGCTGCACTATCCAGAACTACTAACTTGCTAGTAAAATTCAAGGGCATTCCAAAGATGGTTTCTCAGAGGTGTTTTAATATACAAATACATCCCTACAGATTATCCCTTTCAGTCTCGTGCAAATCCAAGTGTCTGGGTTGTTTAATTTCTGCTATGGATCTTCCTAGCCTGCCAGCTATTTGTTCAGTGGCAGATGCAAGAACAAGCCTTGCATAATAGTGCCAGTTTTCCTTAATAATACAATTGCTTGGTAACCCCAGGCTGATAAAATGCTCAATACGCAGCACTTCAGGGGGTGTTTGCTTTAAGACGGGAAGCAAGCGGGACGTGTAGCAATGGCCATAGACAAAACTCTTTGGGGTTGATGAATTGCAAAAACCTGCAGAGCTTGTGAAAGTGGGACCAATACTGAAAGGCTCTGGGCAACACTTTCTTTCATTATCTTTCCTGCTCTATTAAGTGTGAGTTTTTGAATCAGTCCTTGAGTTTTCTTCATGATTCAAAATCAATACCATTCTCCCCTTCTTTTCCCAGGCTCCTCTGATTGATGCCATAGATCACATTTTATAAAAACAATAAGATGAGCCTTCAAATTATTGTTCCTGGTTACAATCACCAAAGTCTTTCCCTTGCTGGATGTCAGTCATCATAATCAATCATAACCTCCCCGGATAACTACCGTGTGCCCTGTGACGTTTTTTCAATGGATAGAGTCAATTGTGTATTATGGGGTCAAAGAAACGCAGACCTCTGAAATATTGTGGCAACAATTTTATCCCCACACACTCAGCCATGATGACGTTCAGCCTATTGTCACAGACACAATGCACTTCACCAGTTTGCACATGCACACATTCATGTTTGTGCATATGCAATGTCAATGCCAGTCACAGCTTCTTCTCACAGCCGTTTCACATATTATATTACCTAGAATGTTTTAAGTGCACATCTAAAAGGTAAATGCAAGAACTTCAATATGGCAACTTCTTGCAACAAGCCAGTGAAGTAGCTAAGTCTGTGACTGTCCAACGGTCACCTAGTGAGTTTTGTGGCTGACTCAGGATTCGAAGGTGCACCTTCTCAGCCTGGTCTGACACTCTTAACACAGGGGTGGACAACCTATGGCCCTCCAGATTCTTTGGCCTACAACAACCATCAGTCCTAGTGAGTATACCCGATAGTAAGGGTTCATGAGAGTTTTCGGCCAAAGTATCTGGAGGATTACAAGTTTTCCATGCCTGCTCTAAACTAATCAAAGATTTTGATTGGCTATAGCTTCCTGTCAAGTGTACACTTTGTGGCAATTGCCATACCCCAGTTTGCCATGTATGAAATGGTCCTTTTTCACTCTATAAGATTGTAACTATGTGGGCAGGAACTATGTTATCTTTTAATCTTAGTACACTGTCTAGAAAATGACTAAAACCATTATTTATTTATTTATTTATTTATTTCATTTGTTTCCCCCGTTACTACTTAGAAAAATGGCATTCAGGGCAGCTTTTGTTTCTACTACCAATAATGAGAAGAAGAAGAAGAAGAAGAAGAAGAAGAAGAAGAAGAAGAAGAAGAAGAAGAAGAAGAAGAAGAAGAAGTTTTTCCTATATTTAAACTTCATTAGAGTCCAAACAGGGGATTTTCATCTCTAGCATGAGAACACATTCTCAAACAATGAGATATCTCTTAGGATTCTGGGCAAAAAGATGTTAGCAATGTACTCTAGGAGACTTCTAGAGGTAGACTCTTTTGTGTAAAGTGCCCTTTCTCCAGAGTCTGCCTTTCTGAGTTCTAAGGGCCTTTCTACACCTCCCAGAGTTCCAGGAGGGAGGGGGGAGGATCTCACAATATTCTGCTCACAAGATCCTCCCCTAAATCCATAAGCATGCGCAACATCCCAGGAGGAAGGAGGGCTGTCGCGCCCACCATTTTCTTTTCTTTTTTTTAAACAGAGATGAGCGCACTTGCGCTCCAACAAAAATGTCAGTAAAGCATTTTACTGTGTTTTACTGATGGGCACAGAGCAGCTGAAGAACTCCATGCCCTGTGACCATTTCCCGCCTCCTCACGTTTACTCATGAGGAGGTAGGATGACACAGGGGCAGGCAGGCACACACCTCCTGCGGTCTCAGAATGATCCCAAGACTGCAGGAAGAATGGGGCTTTCCCAGGGATTATTTCTCCCTGGGAAAACCCATGCTTGTCCCCCCCACCCTGCCCCGAGGAGTCCCTGTGCATCATTTGGATACATGACCAACCCAGATTTTCAGGCTGGTGTAGAAATAGCCTAAGTGTGCATAAGATACAACAAAAAGATACAGCAGAAATTTGTACAAATTGCAGAACCTTCTCCCCAAAGTGCATGAAAGGTTCCCAGGGTTCAGGGAAAGCCCGCAGCTTGGCTCATAGGCACAAAGTGAGTTGTATATGACACAAAACTTCTTCAAGCCAAAGGAGAACTGAATTTCCCAGTGACTGACATCCCTATCCACAACTCAACCCTGTTTTAGCTAATACACTGACATACCTTCACTGGCAGAGCAAATACCTGGTAAAATGTTCTGCTGGTGTATCTGTGGTTCCACTGATATATCTTTTGTGCCAGCGGAGTATGGGATTGCTCTGTCATTCCTGATGCGTTGGAACACAACAACAAGAACAAGAACAACAACTCATGATGGCCAGTTTCAAAAAGTCAAAGGATCTTCCAGCAGACTTGGCCATATGGACCAGCAATTGTATTCGGTGTAATTGGACTCGTAGACCATCTACTCTTTAATTTATAACAGCTCTCTCTTATTTTTGAACACAAATTCCCATATGCTAATCATGATTGGAGTAATTTTGTCAACATGTATCTCACTTGTTCTCCCTGGAAGTAATATTCTAATAGTAATTCATATTCAAGGTAGAGGGTATCTATTTATTTTTTTATTCTTTATAAATACATACTTTTACATGGAGTACATTTTCTATCAAGCAATCAATCAAAAATCCTCAGCCTCTGAAAGTGTTTCCTTTGCTTACTCAACTGGTAAGTTTGAGATCATGATATATGATTCTCTCATGCTGTAAACTGTCCTTAGTGCTATGCTGCTAAAATAAACCTCAAAGTTTATTTTAGTTTTGAGAACTTCCATTGACAAAACTGTCATGATTATGGTCCTGGTTTCATTCTTCTTGTACACTCTACTACAGGTGTACACAATGTGATGCTCCCAGATGTTTGGGACTACAACTCCCATAATCTCTAACCATTGACCATGCTGGTTTGGTTGATGGGAATTGTAGCCCAAACCAATTGGAGGGCACAAGTTCTAGAAAATGTTACCCCTGCTCTAGAAAATGACACATAGCGTTTATTGACAATATATAGCACCCTTCATCCTATCAGGATTTCAGGGTGGTGTTCAATTACAAGACAATAAAATGCCTGTTAAAATCCTTTACAATTAAATTCCATGGATGAATAACAACATTTTTTGATACATATGTTAATATGTAAAGCTTTGTCAAATTATATGTCTTTTATGCATCTCAGAAGCCTAATAACATTAAGATTTATGCACTGGGTAAAATTAAGGACCTGTTTATCTAAACACTCATATTTGCATAATGCCTGAGATAGTACATTCAATAAACAAACTTTATTGTCATAACAACAAGCCATAACATCAATCACACAAATCAATAAGTGTAAACAACACAATGCAAAAATAAAATGCTACTATTACATATAGAAGGTGGTACAACGGGATATCACAATAGCTTTAACAAAATTTCCCTGAGATTTTGCAACAGCTACTGCAAATATTGCCACCTTGTCATTCTTTCCTTTCCACAGAGCAAATCCTCATGTATTTTTGATATAGATCAATATTGATAAGCATCTATTCCATTTTTCAGCAAGTTGATAGAGAGAGCAATAAAAGAAATAGTGAACCAAATCATCCATGTCCATCTACACATAGCGAAAAATCCATTTTGACATTTTGACTTCTATATTGACTTTCAAGGAGCAGCAGTCTCATTGCGTTCAATTATTAGAATTGTGAAAGGCCTTCTTGGGAACTGTCCATGCACTCAGGAAAATGAAGGGATAAAGATTATCCTCAACTATACTATTTCAGAGGAGGGGACACAAGTTTGATTGCTTCCCCACAAATAAATTGGATGCTGTGCTGTCCACCACGTTGGGTTTGAGCCATAGCTAGACGGGGTGATATCCCGGGGATTGTCCCAGGATTGTCCCTGTGCGCCCACATGATGCACAGGGGAGCCTGGGAGCAGGGAAGGATGACCCTTCCCTTTCCCTGGGATATCACCCTACTCTTTAGGTGAATTTTTCCACTGCCTCAGGATTATCTCGAGACCGTGGAACTTGCGGCCCACCATCGCAGTTTGTCCCAGCTCCTCGTGGTTACTCGCGAGGAGCCGGGAACTGCGCACAGGGTGCAGAACTCCTCAGGAGCTCTACACCCATGGGGGGTGCAGTGGGAGGAGCAGGGGAAATTGTTAAAAATAAAAAACTCACCCTTTGCGCACCAGCGCTCGTGCACTTGTCTCCTTTAACAACAACAAAAACACAAAATGGCAGGCATGACATCCTGTTCATCCAAGGCCATCACGCGCCATGTGTAAACAGAGGGGGAGATCTCGTGATAAAAATATCACGAGGTCCTTACCCCTCCATTGCACTAGACCCATAGGTCTAGCTGAGGCCTTAGTTATACTTATGGTAGACATATTGAAATCCATGGGATTTAAGTTAATTTTATTTATTTATTTATTTAAAACATTTAAATACTGCTTACTATTCATTTAAAAAATATCATAGCAGTATACAACATTAAACATACATTTAAACCATATCCAGAGGTACAAGTTAAAAAAAAAAACAAGAAGCCTTATCAAAAGTAGCTTAAAACAGAACTATGGAATCACAGAGAATGCCTCCACAAAGACTTGTGTTTTTAATAGCCATTGGAAGCATACTACTCTTGGTACCATCACTACATCTTGTGGTAGTGAGTTTCATAATTTAACTACGTGCTGTGTGAAGAGGTACTTCCTTTTTTTTTTTTTTTCATCCTGAATCTCTCACCAATCAGCTTCATGAGATGTCCCCTGGTTCTAGTATTTTGAGAGAGGGAGAAAAAAGTCTCCCTCTTCACATTCTCTACACCATGCATAATTTTGTACACTTCTATCATGTCTCCCCTTAGCCTCCTTTTTTCCAAGCTAAACAATCCCAGCTGTTGCAACCTTCTCTCATAGGGGAGATGCTCTAGCCCCTTAATCATTTTAGTTGCCCTTTTCTGCACTTTTTCCAGCTCCGTAATATCCTTTTTTAGGTGTGGTGGCCAGAACTGTACACAGTATTCTAAATGTGGTCGCACCATAGATTTGTATAAAGGCAGTATGATACTGGCCGTTTTATTCCCAGTTCCTTTTCTTATAATGCCTAACATGGAGTTTGCCTTCTTTACAGTGGCCGCACACTGGGTGGACATTTTCATCAAGCTGTCCACCACAATCCCAAGATCTTTTTCTTGTTTGGTCACTGCCAGCTCAGATCCCATTGGGTTATACTTCAAGTTGGGGGGGGGGGTTTGCCCCAACATGCATCACCTTACACTTCCTTACATTGAATCGCATCTGCCATTTGGACGCCCACTCTCCCAGCTTGGCGAGGTCCCTTTGGAGCTTTTCACACTCCCTTTGTGTTTTAACAACCTTAAATAATTTGGTGTCATCAGCAAACTTGGCCACTTCACTGCTCACTCCTAATTCCAGATCATCATGAAAAGAATTGGTCCCAATACCGATCCCTGTGGGACCCCACTATTTACTTCCCTCCATCGGGAGGATTGACCATTTATTCCTACTGGTTCTCTAACCAGTTACTGGTCCATAAAAGGACCTTTCCTCTTATTCCATGACCTTCTTACACAGCATCCCAAGAACAACTTTGTCACTGCAAACTGTAACATACACCCACCTCACAATTCTTAGCGCCCCAAGTACTTAACTCATACCCTTGCCAAAAATGCAACTCTCATTTCTTTTTCTGCTAAAACATAACTGTAAATGTTCCTAGAAACACAACACAAGGACTGGCATGACCATTCTGTACATGTCCAGTTGTTTGGGAGAGCTGCTCACACCTGCTTTGAAGTCACATTTTTGAGTTTTTGTCTCCTGTCCCTAAATGTGTTCCATTTTATCTCAGCCAATTGAATTTTTAACACAAGCAGCACATTTTCAGGATTGGATCTAAGCTATTCATGAAGAAGCTCCAAGGTATCTCAGAAGCTTTCCAAATACAGCAGCACTGCAGCAGAGAATAAAATGTTACCATAACTAATTAAGGAATCTCCAAATGTTCAAGTGCAGAAGCACAGAAAACTTAAAATTCACACATGCACCTCCATTGATGTGCCAAAATATGTTGATTAGAAGAGAAAGAGGTGGTCCTTCTGGTGCACTTCTACTTGGCCCTGAATCTACACCAAGCAGGATATTGCACTGTGAAAGCAATATGAAAGCAGAATATAAAAGGCAGAAGCCACACCATGCAGGATATAGCAGTATGAAAACAGTATATGGTATGTGTCAGTGGGCCCCAACAGTTGTCAGTGCGCTTCAATACTGCTATAAAACAGGAGTGGAGTTCCTGCTTTTTATATACCACTTTCATAGTGTTATATCCTGCTTGGTGTAGATTAGGCCTTGGTCTTCTCCTCCTCCAGAGTAGGGATGCGTAAATCAGCCAGAGTAGCGATGCGTAAATCAGCCAGAACCTTCATCAAGGTTCTCCAGATTCCACTTTGAAGCTTGTTCTGAGTCATGTGCCCATTATATTATAACATTTTTCCTGGTTGCACAAAAATATGTTTTTGTGTATGTGTGTGTTTTCATCTATATGCATCAATTGTGCACCCTTTTGAAATGCATGCATTTTTCTCTCTCATTGATGAAAGCAAGTTTGTGGTGTTTTTCCCCAAAAATACACATTTTTTTCATACACATTTTTCAAATTGGTGGGTTGTTGTCAAACACATTTTGGGGAGTCCATGAAGCATGTTGTAAGCTTGGAAATGCATGGTCTTCAATTTCAGGTTGAGTTCAAGTCCGTGATCTGATCCAATCGGTGCAAACTGAGCAGAAACAAACTAAATGAATTACATCCCTATTCCAGAGCTGCTATCAAGAATTGGGAAAGAAGTGTGGAAGGGAGTTCTTCTGTCCCTTCCCTGGTTTTTAAGTAAGCGAAGGCTGCAAGGAACAATTGGAGTAGACAATACGACATGGTCAGTGCTGTAGGCACAAACCGGAAAATCCAGTGTGACTAAGGGATGGAACCTGTGTGTCTGTCTATCTATAAATGCATTAATAGCACAATCCTATGCATGCTTTACCCACAAGTAAGTCTCACTGTGTTCAGGGGCTTATTTCCAGGTAAGTGTGCACAGGATTGCAGGCTAGCATTGTGACGCCGCCACCTCACACACAAGGCTTTGACACGCACACCTACCTCAGGCTAAGCACCAACACTTAAATACCAGAGGAAGGGGTAAAAAGAAAAGTATAACCTTTCCCTTATAGCAGAGGGGAAAGGTAAGGAGATTTGGAAAAGGCTTTTCTGTGAATATAGCAGGCTAAAGGTTTAATGTAATGTGTTTATTTATGAACTAATAGAGCAGGAGACACAGCCAAACTGACACGTGGCTTTATGGTTGCAAAATAAAGAAAATGTGTATTGTTTACAGTTCTTAGTTCCTTCAAATTCTATTCAAATGCTGCATGTTCTTAAGAATACTGGTAGTATTTATTTTATTTATTTATTTATTTATTTATTACATTTTTATACCGCTCAATAGCCGAAGCTCTCTGGGCGGTACACAAAAGTTAAAACCATAATAAAACAACCAACAAGTTAAAAGCACAATTACAAAATACAGTATAAAAAGCACAACCAGGATAAAACCATGCAACAAAATTGATATAAGATTAAAATACAGAGTTAGAACAGTAAAATTTAAATTTAAGTTAAAATTAAATGTTAAAATACTGAGAGAATAAAAAGGTCTTCAGCTGGCGACGAAAGGAGTACAGTGTAGGCGCCAGGCGGACCTCTCTGGGGAGCTCATTCCACAACCGGGGTGCCACCGTGGAGAAAGCCCTCCTTCTAGTAGCTACCTGCCTCACTTCCTTTGGCAGGGGCTCACGGAGAAGGGCCCCTGTAGATGATCTTAAGGTCCGGGCAGGTACATATGGGAGGAGGCGTTCCTTCAAATAACCTGTCCCCAAACCGTTTAGGGCTTTAAATGTCAATACCAGCACTTTGAATCGGGCCCGGACCTGGACTGGCAGCCAATGAAGCTGGAAAAGGACTGGCGTAATGTGATCTCGCCGGCCAGTCCCTGTTAGTAAACAGGCTGCCCTGTTTTGTACCAGCTGAAGCTTCCAGACCATTTTCAAAGGCAGCCCCACGTATAACGCATTGCAGTAATCCAAACGAGAGGTTATCAGAGCATGGATAACTGTAGCTAGGCTATCACTGTCCAGATAAGGGCGCAGTTGGTATATCAACCTAAGCTGATAAAAGGTGCTCTTTGCCACTGAGTTCACCTGTGCCTCAAGTGACAGTTCTGGATCCAAGAGCACCCCCAAACTACGGACCCGATCCTTTAGGGGGAGTGCAACCCCATCCAGGCAAACATCACCTCGCCGGACAGATGAACCACCCGCTAACAGTACCTCCATCTTGTCTGGATTCAGTCTCAGTTTGTTAGCCCTCATTTATTAACCCTAGTAGTAAATCTAATAATAACAATCCTTAGTCCCTATGATCTTATTTTCACTCACTCCTCACACAACTCCTGACAAGAAATCACACAGCTAAACACATCTACCCTCCAAACCCCATCACCAGCCGAACACCTCAGACCACACAGCTTCCCCCATATATAGACTCCTCCCCCCTTTCCACAGCATCACCAGCCACACCCACTCAGTCCAACGTTCCGTACTCCATTGACATACTCATCCAGACATACCTAAGGGAATAGAAATGTGGGTAACGCCACAAGCACCTTCATACTTCTTTACAAAAAGACATTGTACTGTGTAATTCAATGGGCACCATTGAATATGCATTGAAATACAGGAAAAATAACATGGCAATCATATATCTCACATATGGCTGGCTGCAATTCCTATGATTATGATAGCTGGAGGGAAACACATTGCAATCACAGGTATGGTTGCCACCTCATTACATTTGTCTGCATTGACACACCCAACTGAGGAAGTTTTCTTTTCTTTTTCTTCCTCTTGTCCTCCTAGGGCAGCCTTTCTCAACCTGGGGCGCTCCAGATGTGTTGGACTGCATCTCCCAGAATGCCCCAGCCATTCTGGGAGTTGTAGTCCAACACATCTGGAGCGCCTCAGGTTGAGAAAGGCTGTCCTAGGGGATCTGGGCAGTGTATACAAGCTCTGTTTGCTTCCATTTTACTTGTACACTGCCTGAAGAGCTCCACTGATTGGGCAGTCTAAAAATGTAAAAAAAAATGTTATTCACACAACAACCCTGTGAGGTAGGATGGGCTGCAAAAGTCATTAGACTGGCTTTAGAATATTTGTTTGGTAAGAAAATTGTATGAATTATCTCAAAGGTTCTAGTGATCAGAAGCTATTGGCATGTTTGCCTGATGCTTCTTTCACTATTCGTTGCTATGTTTGCTCTTATCAAAGGCAGTGTGGTCCATGTATTACCCTATTCATTCAAAAGTGCCTCACAATCTTGTCTCAGAGGACCATCATCAGTGTCACAAATTCCAATGAAAATCAAAATGATGTCAGAAGTTAATAGCAACAATCACCCCTTGATTGAGTATAATTCTTGTAAATATTTTACACCATCCTTCATTTTCTATCAGCTAGTCTGCAAGCAAGAATTAATTTGCTGTTTCCTTGGCCTTTAACAATGGATACAAACCTAATTTAAGCATTTGGTGATTGAATTAATGTGGTAGGGTATTCATGCTCAAATACTTCTGCCATTAATGGTATTCACTTCAAACACAATAAATGCTGCAAATTAAGTCCTTGACACATAATAGAAACATTATGTGACCATCTCTTTTCGCAATAACGTGTTACGAAGTTGATTGCTCATAGCCAAAAGCCACCACAGTCCTAAAGTAAGAGAAATGGCACATACGACATATACAGAAATAAAGAGACATCTATTATACAGGTTAAAAGCAAATAAAAATTATCTTCTTGCATCTTTATAGGAATCACTACAAAATATTTGGAAATCCAACATATTTCTAAAATATTAAATACCAAATAAAATTATCCAGAACGCAGGACACCCTATGATGTTTTATACTAGTGCATGTCACACTGGACAACAGAAGACCTGCTCCTTTCCTGTTTTGATTTTTGGCCCTCAGTCCCCTCACCACAAAGGGGCTCCTGAATAATGCAAATGTGGCGAATCCACCTGTAGTGAATGTAGTGAATACCTGCTACAAAATTTGCATGCAGGATAGCCCCTCCCCTCCCTCGTGTTCCCCAATTGGCCACCTCCATCCCCTTCCCCCTTCCTGCTGGTGGCAATGGTCTAATTGTGTGACTGCACCCAGGGCCCATGTTCATGCTACACTGATTGGCCAAGTAGGTCTGTCTTTTATCCCACTGGTGGAGTGGCTGCCTTGCCTGTTTGGTGTGGAGGAAATGCATTGCTATTAAAGATTATTGTTTATTTATTTATTTATTTATTTATTTAGCACCATCAGTGTACATGGTGCTGTACAGAGTAAAACAATAAAATAGCAAAACCCTGCCGCATAGGCTTACGTTCTAATAGAATCATAATAAAACAATAAGAAGGGGAAGAGAATGCACCAAACAGGCACAGGGTAGAGTAAAGCTAACAGTATAAAAGAAAGATCAAAATCAAGTTCTAAAAGCTTTAGAAAAAAGAAAAGTTTTTAGCTGAGCTTTAAAGACTGTTGATTGAACTTGTAGTTCACAAATGTTCTGGAAGAGCGTTCCAGGCATAAGGGGCAGCAGAAGAAAATGGACGAAGCCGAGCAAGAGAAGTGGAGACCCTTGGGCAGGTAAGAAACATGGCATCTGAGGAGCGAAGAGCATGAGTGGGGCAATAGTGTGAGATGAGAGAGGAAAGATAGGAAGGAGCTAGACTGTGAAAAGCTTTGTAGGTCAACAGGAGAAGTTTATATTGGACTCTGAAGTGAATTGGAAGCCAATGAAGAGATTTCAGAAGTGGAATAACATGGTCAGAGCGGCGAGCCAAGAAGATGATCTTAGCAGCAGAGTGGTGACCAGAAACCAATGAGCTGATGTGAGAAGAAGGAAGGCCAGTCAGAAGAAGGTTGCAATAGTCCAACCGAGAAATAACCAATGCCTGAACAAGAGTCTTGGCAGAAGAGACAGACAAAAATGATTGAATCCTGGCAATATTATATAGGAAATAATGACAGGATTTAGCTTGAGCTTTGATCCTTTTCCATTTTTTAACATTTTCTGCATGTCTACAATGCTTAAGCTTCAGTTTAAGACAAAAATGAGCAAAACCAATCTGGTAAATCTTGAGTAATAAACCTTACACTGCCATATTCTTATATACATATTAGACTCTTTCTTTGTGGGGAGGGATTTTTATTATTATTTTGCTACCAAAGTAAAATTTGCCCCCCCTTCAATGTAGTAAAGTAAAATAGAACAGTTGGCAAAGGACTATAAGATATTAGCAAGTAATTAGATTATATTGCCACCTGATATTCGTAATGTATTGAATTTGAAATAGGTATTCCTTGCTTTTTTGTTGTTGTTTGCACATTTAATAAAAATACGAATTTTACAAAACAGATCATTACCTAAATAATACATATCTACCCTAAAACAGAACTATTGACAAGGGACTGTAAGATATTAGCAAAAAATGTATACACCTTGGGTTGATTATACAGAACACAATACGTGATGGATAACATATCTTCCGTGTAGGTAAACGATTCAGTTCATTACTTAATAAGAACTTAACTCACAAATTTCTTCACAAATGGGACAGAATGAAGGGATATTTTTTAAAGAAAAAAACTGAATGTGGGAGTGACTGAAATTGATCGATTCGTCCACCCAGGCATAGAGCTTTGAGTACTTAACTCTAAAATGTTTGGGTTTGTATCCCGTGTATTCAGCCAAGTTCATAGTGCTGAATTCAGATTGCTTCCTGTTCTTTCTGTTAAGATCCTCATCTTTAACAACTACATGGCAACCAGGTACAACATGGTCCTCTCTATTCAATAGTCATCCTTATTGAACTTGGCCAATGCAGATGTGTGAGAATTTCATTAATTTCCCTTTTTTTAAAAAATCACAGATTTCTTTATAAATAGCACTGGACAAACAGAGGCAGGCAGCTAGGGCAGGATCTACACGTCTGCTTATAACAGTTTATAATGGTTTTGACAACTGTTCAAGCCCAGGACACATTACATATACAGTTTTCAAAACGTTTTTAAAGTGTTGTGTCCTGCTTAGTGTAGATCGGGCCTAGGACACTCTGCAGGGCAGCTGAACTGTTTTTGCCATCTTACCATCAGCCAAGCCAAGCCCTGTTTTGCTGTCCTGCTTTCTTGCTTTTGTGTGTTTGACTGTTGCTATCCCTGGCTAGAGCTCAAGAAATCCCCCAGGCTGATTACTACTCTGGCCAAGGTGTGTTTGTCTCCTGGGAAGGCCTTTTTCTGCCAGGCAGAATGTGGAGCAGTGATACCTTGGTGGTGGTGGTGGTGGTGGTGGCTTCAAAAGGGATGACATCTAAGTGGAGGGACTGTCTGGAGTGTTTGCACTTGGTATTGGGTGAGCAAGACAGATTGGGCATTCTCTTGGTGTACTACCCACTCCGCTACCTAAACAGTCTCTCTACCTGAACTGACAGAGGTGGTCTCAGAGGTGATGCTGAGGTTGCCCATAAGAACATCAGAAGAGCCAGGCTGGATCTGAGCAAGGGTCTATCTAGTCCATCTAGTTCACACAGTGGCTAGCCAGCTGTCAACCAGGAACCAACAAGCAGGACACAGGTGCAACAGCACCCTCCAACCCATGTTTTTTATACTGTTTTTTTATACTGTTTTTTATACTGTTTTTATGTTTCTGATGTTTTTTTAAATCTTGTATTCTTCTTAATGTTTACTGTTTTAACTGTTGTAAACTGTCCAGAGAGCTTCGGCTGTGGGGTGGTATATAAATCAAATAAATAAATAAATAAATAAATAAATAAATAAATGTTCACCAACAACTGATGCATATGGACCCCACGTTCTGGGGGACAGCAGCATTCATGCTAAGAGCATCTTTTCAGGGGCAACTAAGGATTTCTTGTTTGTCCGTGGAACTGTCCCAACTTGTCATTGGTCCAACACATCTAGCAGGGCACACTCTAGACTTGCTTTTTTCAGGTAGATGTGGAATTTGTGAACTGAAGGTGGGGGGCTTTGAATCAGTCCCTTTGTCATGGTGAGATCACCTCCTGTTGATGGCACTTTTATCTCTCTACAAGGGTGGGAGACCTATTAAGTAGGGATGCCAGAGAAATGTATCCAGGGGATGAAGTTTGTTAAGACTTCAGAAGCTCAGCCCCTTAGACTCTGGCTTGTTAACCCACAAGCTGGCCCACCTCAATCTGTATGAGTTGGGCTGGCTCTTGGATTTCAGGGGGTTTTTTCCACCTAAAATTACCATTTCTGTAAGTTGCAGCCACGATTTACAAAATTTGTGCAAATTGCAGCCATAATTTGCACAAACGGCAGCTCTAAATTGCTTAATTTGTGCAAATTGTGGGTGTGATTTGTGCTAAATTAAACAATTTACATCCCCAATGCCTTCAAATCATTTCACCAAACTTAGTGAAAATTATACACATTGCAAATAGTAATTTTAGAAGGGTCGAAACCCCCCAAGAAACTTCCTGAATTCTGGGGGGTGGGGAAAGAGACTTTGGCTGGGCTCACAAATATGAACCAAGCCAGGGGCTCCAGAAAAATCCATCAAGCCCCAAAATGTCCAGATTTCCCTGCGATGGCCATCCGCACTATTAAGATGGTCCACCCCTGGAAGCTAATGGATCCAGACAGCTCATGGGGGGGTGTCTTCCAGCTGATATGATTGGCTCTCCTGTTGATCTGTGGAATGCAAACAGGACCTGGCCAGTTGATATGGTGGGAGCTTGTATGGCTCTATGGTATACCCCGAAGAAGAGAGCTATGAAACAAAGGAGGAGACAGCTGAAGAGTAGATGGAGAGAGCGGCGAACTAGTGGATGCAATGGAACACTATTGCGTATACTCTATATTCAGGGGCAGAGAAGGTGGCACAGTGACACTATTTCTCTGCTTCTATTGAATCCTCTGTATGTCATCCAGCAGAGATTTTTTAAGGTTGCTCAGGGTTCAGAACCATAGAATTTTGAAATCTGCACTGATCCTTAATTGCAAATGGATGACCGGATATAACACAGCTGCTTTCACAGAATTCATTCTGCATAATTCCATTCCCTAAATCTACCAGCTAGTTATGGTGTAACATCTGAAAAAGCTGAGCTCAACTGTTATGAGCAATGCCATTTATATAACTTCAGACAATTGAGCTGGATCCATAAATGCTATTACCTTTAAAAGCCATTGCTCTATTGGATTATTCTGGTGGCTTTGTTGGTTACGTACATCAGTATTATCATTATTCGGGTTCACTCTGTATGCTTTGCGAGACTTCTATAACCTTTCTTTAAATGTCTTTTCATTTTTATGAGAGAATATCAATAGTTCTGCTTCAGTATCTTTATTGTACGTAGGCCAGACCATTGGGGATGTACATTTAATCATTTCTATGGACCGAAAATGGAATTTGGGGAGAAGAAATGGAGTAGTTTTCTTTCCTTCTGTGGTCCGAAAAGCTTCTCATTATCTTTAAAAATAATGTAAAGGTTAAAATCAATCCTAAAGTTATTACTTTGTCCTTTTTATAACATCCAAAATGAATCTTTAAAAAAATCACTTCTGAGAGCTCTCCTTAAGTCAAGATTAATATTTGATGAAAAACAACAATAGCTAACTAATATATGTTCTCCCTTAACTGATTTTTTTTTTTACAGAGAAAATACAAAGGGAATATTGTGCTTCAAAGTTCTGAGCTCATACAGATCCTCAGGAATGGATTATAGATGAGAGGAAACAGACATTGTTGTTGTGTGGCAGAACCTGGCACTACTCTTCCTCCTCCTCCTCCTCGTCTTCCTCTTTTTCTGCTTATTTCGCTGCTCGTTCCCCCAAGACTGTGCCCAAAGCAGCTCACAACATCAAATAAACCAAGGGTTTGCAACTCCAGATATATGTTGGCCTACAATACTCATCTTGCCTCACCCTGGCCAAATCTGATGGGAACTGTAGGAAAAAATATTTGGAGGGCTACAAATTGCCCATTGCTCATGGGGGGAATTTTTTTGGGGGGGTGGAGTGGCTAGATGGGAAGTTTAAACACCCCCCCCATACATACACACACACACACACACACACACACACATTGATGCATGGTGGTCCCAATCCAGATTTGGGATGGGGGTGCTATGCGTTCACATGAAAGTTTAAAAAAATAGGATCAGCTACAGGCTACTCATTTAACACAGTGTGTAGTTTAACTCTATGTCTTTCTCCACTGAGCACTGCTTCCAGCACAGCCTTCAGGCACCAGGTTCTATCAAGTACCAAGGATGTCGTTTGGGGCAGTACATGTGGAAACGCTCAGCTTCTAGATGTTAGTTGGCCTCTTTTTCGAAATCACTGGTCTACCCATGCATGCACTCTGAATGGCAATGGCTTTTGAGCATTTCCCCCCCCCACCCCATCTCTGCTACCTGGGATCCTGACTGGCATTCTCCAGTGAGATTGTGGGTTTGAGCTGCTTGGATGAACTGAATGGAAGAGCCACAGCTCAGGGGCAGAGCACAGGTCTTGCGTTCATGAAGTCCCATTCAATCCTTGCATCTCTATTTAAAAGGATCTCAGCATGGATGGGGGTAGGGGCAACTTTGGACAGTCACTGCCAGCCAGAGTGGACTGAGAAGGTGACCCAATGACTCTGTACAAGTTATAAGTCTGTATAAGTTAGCTTTCTTGTGCACACGCACTGAAATTTGTTCTATGCTTCAATGAAGCTTTTGCATTCATACATAAGAAGAGCTACATTGATCCAGATTAAGGCCCCATCCAGTCCAGAATTCTGTTTCCTCCGTGGCCAAGCAGAGTCATAGAATCATAGGATAGTAGAGTTGGAAGGGGCCTATAAGGCCATGGAGTCCAACCCCCTGCTCAATGCAGGAATCCACCTTAAAGCATCCCTAACAGGTGGTTGTCCAGCTGCCTCTTGAATGCCTCTAATGTGGGAGAGCCCACGACCTCCCTAGGTCACTGGTTCCATTGTTGTACTGCTCTAACAATCAGCAAGTTTTTCCTGATGTCCATCCGGAATCTGGCTTCCTGTAACTTCATCCCATTATTCTGTGTCCTGCACTCTGGGATGATCAAGAAGAGATCCTGGCCCTCCTGTGTGTGTCAACCTTTTAAGTATTTGAAGACTTAAGATATGAGACTATCATGTCTCATCTCATTCTTCTCTTCTCCAGGATGAACATGCCCAGTACTTTCAGTCTCTCCTCATAGGGCTTTGTTTCCAGACCCCTTTTTATTGCTTTTAGCATCCCTTGCTAGTCTAAGCTCATTCTCAGCTTTAACATTCCTGATGCTATTTCGGCACTTCTGTGCTATCTGCCTGTACTCTTCTTTTGTAGCCTATGGGGAGCCCATAATCAGGTCATAAGGGCAACAACACCTCCCCTGGCTGTATGTCAACTACTGGCATACAGAGGCATACTGCTCCTGATACTGCAGGTAACATATAGCCATCATGGCTAGTAGCCATTGATAGCTCCATGAATTCTTCTCCATGATTTTGTCTAATCCCCTTTTAAAGCCATCCAAGTTGGTGGCCATCACTATATCTTGTGGCAGCAAATTCCCATAGTTTAACTATGGGCCTGTTCAGACAACACGCTAAGCCATGGTTAGGGTGCTAACCCTTTTGTAGCAAATGGTTAGTGAGCATGTTTAAACCATGGTTATGTAGCCACCATGGTTAGGAATGGTTTACATGACATGCTAAGTCATGGTTTAGCTCAAAATGCTTAACCACCGTGGCTTAACATGTCGTCTGAACACAGTCTATGTGTTTGGGGAAGAAGTGTTATTTTATTTATCCTGAATCTCCCCCATTCTACTTTGTTCGACCACCCCGGGTTCTAGCATTATGAGAGAAGAAAAGCATCACCTTTTCTGTGTTCTCCACGCTGTGCATAATTTTACACCCCTCTATCTTACTTGCCTGTTCTCCAGCCCCAAACATTATAACCTTTCTTGACAGGGGACGTGTTCCAAGCCTTTGAGCATTTGGTTCCTGTTCTCTGCACCTTCTTTGCATTCCCTCTTCTGCGCTCCCTTGCAAAATCACCAGCCATTAAAGTTGTCCCGCAAGTGGGACTGTGGCCGCTGTTTCCCTTTCTTGTGAGGAGAGAACTGCCACTGTGTTTAAAAGCATCAACTAATGTTAAGGAAAACACAAGAGACCAGATAGGCCTAACATCCGCACCGAAGCAATCTGAAGATACTTATTTCTTATGTTCCACTTACTTGCTACTCTTTTTTTTTTCTTTTCCTAGTAGGATTCCTGTGCCTCTAACAAAATGCAGAATGTAACAAAGTAAACAGATGAAACCAATCCCTGCTGAAAAGATTTCAGCTTTTGGATCTCTGCCTGTCATGTCGCTGTTAAAGATACAACGGCTCTGCCAGGTGAAAAACATTGCAATGCTAACAGTTATTCCCACGTTATACTCCATCCTTATTCCAAGGCGTGTGTGTTGAATCTCTTTCAAATCAAGGACAGAATTCCGTGTCTTGGGAGCTCTCAGTCAGTGACCCCATTCCAGTAGTGAGTGGAGCTGAAGGCAAAAGGGGCGAGGCCAGAAAATACCAAAACTACCCCCATATTTTAGTTTAAAGCTCAGACTGACAGAAACTAAGGCCTTAGCTAGACCTAAGGTTTGTCCCAGGGTCATCCCTGCCTGCTCCTTGGATATCCTGTGTGTCATTTACATGAACAGGGATGACCCTGGGACAATCCAAGGATAAACCTTAGGTAGGGTGACTATATGAAAAGGAGGACAGGGCTCCTGTATCTTTAACTGTTGCACAGAAAAGGGAATTTCAGCAGGTGTCATTTGTATATATGGAGAACCTGATGAAATTCCCTCTTCATCACAACAGTGAAAGCTGCAGGAGCTATACTAGAGTGACCAGATTTAAAAGAGGGCAGGGCACCTGCAGCTTTAACTGGTGTGATGAAAAGGGAATTTCACCAGGTTCTCTATATATACAAATGGCACCTGCTGAAATTCCCTTTTCTATGCAACTGTTAAAGATACAGGAGCCCTGTCCTCCTTTTCATATGGTCACCCTACCTTAGGTCTAGCTAAGGCCTGAGCCTTAGGGGAGGCATTTCAACCTTTAGAATGGGTGTGTGTGCAAAGCTGGGAAAGCACCAAATGATTGGTGGTTGGAGAAATGGGGTGGGGGCAAGGGAAGGTGTGGAGCCATCTGGGGAACCCCAAGGGGCCAGATTGGGACCCCAGGTGGGCCAGAGTTGGCTTACAGACCAAAGGCATCATACATGATTCTCCCTTTCCTCATTTTATCCTCACAACATCCCTGTGAAGCAGGTTACTCTGAGAGACAGTGACTGGCCAAGGACAATTAAGCCAAGGATGACGTGCAGCCCTAGGGCTACAGGGTTGGGCAACCGATGGTCCAAGGGCTGTGTGTCACCGTTGCCTTAATTTTATCTCTGATGTCCAAAAACTCTGCGCTTGCAATCAGTTCATAAAAAGAGCGATCTGACCATTCCCTGGTAGGCCATTGTGGATGGAGGAGAGGAGATGGAGAATGGGGTGGCAGGAAAAAAGAGGGGTGACAGACACACACACATACACACACCCTTTTGGCTCTGGTTCTGCTCACAGTTGGCTTCCGAGGGCCAAGATGCAGCCCCCAACATGCAGTCCCTGACAGATTACCCACACGGTAATGCAGCCATCAACAGACAAAAAAAAGTGCCCACCCCTGGCTTAATAACTGAGCAGGGATGTGAACCTGGGCCTTTTGCCTGGATTCTTATTATACTAAGCTGTATTATCCTGCCTTTCTGCCAAAGAATGGCACTCAAAGCGGCTAACAATCAAATATGAATCAAAAATGCTATGCCTAGCATAGTTCTTATTTATTGATATTTATTTATTTTATTTATATCCCATATTTAAGAAGTTCATGACATAATTCCTTTGCCATGCAGCCAGTTCTCCTCTCAACAACCCTGTGAGGTAGGATAGACAGATAGCTGACCCCAGGTCACCCACTGAGCTCAATGGGTGAACCTGGGGCTCCCAGTCCATCACTAAGCACTATGCCACACTGGTTCACACAGGTACATACACACTGGACCACAAGTAGACAATCCATAACCCAGTTCATGCTGCAGAACCTTCATGTTCAATAGCTGTAAGTTAGAGACTGAATTTATCAATCAATTTGCAAAAGTGGCTCTCCACCAGTTCCCCAGAGAATGGAATGAGGTTTGCAATCATTCACAGAAAAAATATTTTCAATACTGACACATTTGCTGGACTTTTCCGCTTACTAATAAGAACCCCCAGTTCTGAGATTTTTGAGCGGGAGGAAAATAACTCTTTTCAATATATTCCATCATGCTTTCCTTTAGAATGGCTTGTTTTTCTTTGGTATGGCTGCATTTTGACTGAAGAGGATTTTCTATTTTAGGCAATGTTTCCTCATTTTTAATGGATTGGGCTAACATTAAATGGCACTGCGAGTTGTACCCCTGAGGTCTTCTGTTCAGCTAGACACATTAAATAATAAATTGCTCTCCATAGTCCAAATCATACATACAATCCAGCAACATGCTAAGTCTTGCTGTTCTCTCTGCAGCTACCTGGGACTTTGCTTTTACTCAACCATGCAAATAGTGTAATTGAAGTACCTTCACTTATATGGACAGCACAGAATAAGTTGCACTATGCTTAGTTAGATACTTTTTAAGTGTTCAGACCAGATTGGGTAACAGCACTGGGGGAGGGGAGAACATAAGTAGAGCCATGCTGGATCAGACCAAGGGTCCGTCTAGTTCAGTACTCTGTTCATACAGTGCTAACCAGCTGCTGACCAGGGACCCACAAGCAGGACATGGTGCAACGGTATCTTCCCACCCATGTTCCTCAGTAACTGGTGTATATAGATTTACTGCCTCTGCTACTGGAGGTAGCACATAGCCCTCTGGTCTAGTTGTCACTGGTAGCCTTCTCCTCTAGGAATTTATCCAACCCCTTTCAAAGCCATGCAAATTGGTGGCCATCACTACATTTTTTTTGGTAGGCAATGTGTCACTGAAAAGAAGATGCTGATTTTCATAAAATGTACACATGCTGATTGATATAAATAGATACACATTTAGAAATCATTCCAATGATTTTAAATAGCAATACAATACATCTAAACATAGTGCGGGAGACTGTGACCAGGGCAGGATCTACACTATTGCTTTAAAGCGCTTTAAAGCGCTTTATAACAGTTTTGACAACTGTTGGGGCCCAGGACACACTCCATATACAGTTGTCAAAACTGTTATAAAGCACTTTAAAGCAGTAGTGTAGATCCAGTGATCTGTGTGTCTGCCTGATCAGTTTGCTGTCCAAGTGCTAATGGGCGACTTCCTAACCTCTGATTTTCCTTCTTATAGTACTTTGTCTTTAAGATGGATTTGGATTGGGCATCTCTTCAGGCAGAAAAGGGATGGATAACTTGTGGACCTCCAGATGTTTGGGCCTACAATTCCCATCAACCCTTGCCAGCATAGCCTATGCTGAGAAATTATGGAACTTGTAGGACAAACATCTAAAGAGCCACAAATCATCCACCCCTGAAACAGAGAATGCCTTAGAAAGAGGATGTTTTTCTGTAAATTAGGACACATGGCCATGCTTGTCTAGAATAACACACAAATCTTGATCCATGAATCAATTTGACTCGAGGTGAGCAGCCCAACCACCCCTCCAGGTGTCGCTGCACTACAGTTTGTGGTGGTAAATGGACAAACAACAAGAAGAGTAGAGTGAGTTGATGTAACTCAACTCTGCCCTGCCTCTGAGCCCTAATTATTCAGGGAGCGGCTTTCAATCTGAAATCAAAGTGGGGCATAATTATATGAGTAGGCCTACTCTAGCATGACTAAGAATTACAACTTTGAGGGAATATGCTTCATCTCAGCGGTCCTTGCAAAGTTCTCTGAAAGCAAAGTAAAGGAGCTGCAATTTGAACTACCGTCACTGGCCATGTTCAGACAACATGCTAAACCATGATGGTTAAGCACTTTGAGCTAAACATTATGGCTTAGTGTGTTGTGTGAACCATTCCTAGCCATGGTGGCTACATAACTATGGTTTACACATGCTTACTAACTATTTGCTGCAAAAGGGTTAGAGGCCTAACCATGGTTTAGGGTGGGGGTGGGGGAGATTTGCCTCCAAGCGTCAAACTACGCAGCCTGGCCTCTGTTGACAGTGAAGCTTTTAGGAGAGAGGATGAAATAAACAAAAAAAAAATGAACAGAAATACATATTCAGAGCAAATGCATTTGTATGTGCTAACTGGTTTCTATGGAAATAAGAAAAAAATCTGATCTATCTTGTTCTATCATCTCTGTGTTTGGATATATTTTCATGGTAAATTCCTGGATGGAAAACTGGCTGTGAACTCCATATATCCAAAAATTCCACCATAGAAGAAAGGCAAGATGTTAAATACGTACAAATAAAATATATTCAGCAGTGTAAGGCCAACACTGAAAGGACCCTGTCCCGGGTACTCAGAGAGTAGGGCCTCTGAAGCCAATCTTAGGTCCCAGGCAAATTCATACGGGTGAAGGCAGTATTTCAGACAAACAACCTGCAAACTGTTCAGTGTTTGAAAAGTGAGTCCTGGCACTTGAAATAGATTCTGGAAAGCAATGGGCAGAAATGAGCAATTGTATCCACAAAATGTGAAGTAAACCGGTCACAGCAGGCTACTGAGGGTTCAATAGTTGGCCATGTGGGCCAATTTGAAATAGGCCTCTAGCCACTCAAAAGATCTCTGATGTCTAACACCGAGCAGATTCAATGGTGGCAGAAAAGTAAGAACATTATGTGTTATTTGTTCCCACCCCCCCTAGCAAATTCACCATGTGGGAATGCCCCCAGCCCAAATGTATCATGGAGTGGCGAACTAAGGGCATAGCTAGGCCAGCCGATATCCCAGGGATGTGCGTTCACATGACGCACAGGGGATCCTGGGAGCAGGGAGGGATCATCCCTCCCTTGCCCCGGGATATCACCCTACTGTTTTTTCATGGTTTTTCTGCAGTCTTGGGATGATCCCGAGACCACAGAACGTGTGGCTGGGCGTCGCAATTTGTCCTAGCTCCTCGGGAGTAGCCAGGAGGAGCCGGGAGCCAGGCATGGGGCACAGAGCTCCTCAGGAGCTCTGTGCCAATCAGGGGTGGGGGAGGGGGGATTTTTTAAAAAAAAACTTACTGTTTTGCGCACAAGTGCTCGTGCACTCTGTCTCCTTTAAAAAATAAACAAAATGGTGGGTGTGATGTCCTCTCCTCCTAGGACATCACACTGTGTGTAGACAAGGGGGAGATCTCGCGATAACCATATTGCGAGATCTTCCCTCCTCTGTCGCACTAGGTCCTTTAGGTCTAGCCATGGCCTAAGACAAACTCACATTTTGGTCAGGTCACAAGGTGTCCTTTTTAAACCAATGTCCTTTTCCTTGTCCTTTCCAAAGTAATCTGGTGGGTGTGGGTGTGTGTGTGCATGTGCACTCAATATCCTTTTCTTTCCCTGTGTGGATTCGTGATGCTGTTCCTACCATTATGGTGCAGTTTTGAATTGCTAATGTGATAGGCATTTCTTGAATACATAATATCACTGCACTGCAATAATGTGTCCTTTTAAAAATGGTAATATATCCTTTGGGCAAAATAGCTGTCCTACTGAAGTCAATGAGAACTGCAATCATCTTCGGTGGAATTAGAACATGTCCCCTAGAGTCAGATTTTTAGATTAGCTCAACTTCTGTATGAACACCAAACAAAGTGCTAGATTCAAGGTAGTTTATTCAGCAATAAACTATGTGCCACAGTAGCTATTAAGCTTGTTTTGGAGCAACTTTTGTGAATTTCTTGGTGAGAGCATTGTTCTTAGTGGTGGTGGGACTTAGTGGCTGAAGCTCATGAAGGTGGTGATGGAGCCTGCTAGGAGAATGACCTGTTTCCCTCAGAAGCACCAAACTGAAATGATTTGTCTCCCTTTCCTCCAGTTATTTCAGATAAGCACCTGGACAGAAACTCTTTGGGGTGGAGCCTGTTGGGAGGAAGAATGTTTCCATTAAAGGAACTAAACTGCTGATATTTGTCCTCTCTTGTCCTCCAGGGTTCAAGATGAGTGTGTTGGCAGAGCTTCGAGCCTTTGGTGCAAGCTGACGGGCAAGAGCCAAAGGGCTCTTGGCCTTCGCTTATAGTCTGCGGCCTCAGCTAGACCAGGGGGTTGTTATGTGATGATCTCGTGATTTTAAGGCAAGTCTTTTTTTAAAATAATAATTATAATAATTTCCCCTGCTCAGCCCACCCCACCCACCCACCCCTGAAGCGCACAGAGCTCCTGAGGAGCTCTGACCCTGTGCGCCTTGCACAAGGATCCTGGCTCCTTGCGAGGAACCACGAGGAACCAGGACAAACCACGATGCCCACACACACACATTCCATGGTCTTGGGATCAGCCTGAGACCACAGAAAAAGTGGGCTCAAAGGCAAGGGCGAGATCCCAGGGCAAGGGAGGGATCATCCCTCCCTGATCCCAGGGCCCCTTGTGCATCATGTGAATGCATAGGGATGATCCAGGGGATTGCCCTGGGATATCGCCCCATCTAGCTATGGCCTGCATCGTCATTGAGGACAACAGGCTATGCAGCGGGAACATCACTGGCTGAGAGGCACTCTCCATTTTTTCCTCCCCAGGATTGGTTGCCAACGTCTTTCATCTGCTTATCTCAACACACCCCACAACCAGCAGCAGCTAGGAGAGCAGAGAAACAGTTTGTGACATTTAGGACTCTCTAGCACCTGCTCCTCAATAAGCTATTGCATTTGGGGAGGGCAAAGACCCACCAGTAATATCCTAATCAGTAGAAAGCTCACCACTCAATGGCCCTGTTCAGCCTACGTGCTAAACCATGCTGCTTAACCCCAAAACGGTTAATGGTATGCATTAATGCATTCCGTTAACCATCTTGGGGTTAAGCAGCATGGTTTAGCGTGTTGTCTGAACACAGTTAACGTCTGGCTGATGTTTGGGGGAGGGTGGATCTCTACCCAGCTAGAAGCTTTCTATTGTTTTGGGTGTCAGGCAGGAGACTTTCAGCCATAACCAGAGATGGCAGAGATTGAACCTGGCTGGATCCTTTTGCGTGCAATTATTTCGTTGACTTGTTTAATTGATTTGTCTTATACTTACTGTTCCCGGTTTTAAAAGTAAGGTATAAATGTGATATATTTATCACTGCAGATTTAGATAGTGTGTGTGTGTGTGTGTGTGTGTGTGTGTGTGTGTGTGTGTGTGTAAAAGCCTGCAATTTTGCATTTACAAAACTACATGTGTCTTTTTCCAGGGCAGAATTGGATGGTTGTAGAGAGAATTGGACATTTTTCACAGACGTTCTGCAGAATCACAACAGTATCCATGGAATGTTAAGAAGTAGGTTCTGGCAGCGTTCATTTTGAAAAACCTGGAATCAGTCCAAGCTCACGACTCTTGACCACCCCCTTTCCACTGCTCTACTACTTCCTATGGATTTTCTAAATAATAATAATAATAATAACAACAACAACAACAACAACAACAATAATAATAATAATAATAATAATTTAAAAAAACATAAGAAGAGCCCTGCTGGATCAGACCCAAGGCTTATCTAGTCCCTCATCCTATTTCCCACAATGATCAAACAGAAGCCTACTGGAATCTCACAAGCAGAACACAAGAAGGTTTTAAAAAATGCTGAAATGAAATGGTAAAAGTAAGTCAAATTCACCAGACTCAACAATGTTGTGCGTATTAATCTGCGCAAGTCACTGTATTTGCACAACTGCTTTTTAGAAGTCTTTATTTTCTTGTTACGTTTATATCATAGGTGTGTGCAGGCGGGGCGGGGCAGGTGTGCCCAGGCATACCGTAATGTCTTGTGAGGCTGCAGTGCACGTTCCCCGACCAGACGGGCAGCTCATAGATCCTCCTAGCTGAGCCCAGGCTTCTTCCTCTTGCGGTACAGAGGGACAGAAAGAGGCAGCCGCATTCAGGGAGCTTCCCACGGGCTCCGTCGCTGTGGTGGTGAGCTCAGCCCTAGGAGAACTGCAAGCCTCATACAGTAGTAGGTGCTGCTGCATTGCTCCCAGTCCAGCCTCCCTGCCACAGTGCTGGGGAGGGTACCAAGCCTCCACCCCTCTCAGAAAGTAGAATGGGTGAGGAGGATGGGGCGACTCGCCAGCGATGCCATAAGAGATGTCTCTCCTCCTTCTTTCTCTCTTCCCTTTCTGCCCCACATAACCCAAAAGCAGCATCAGTGAGCTTGCTTGGAAACACGGCTTCCCTAGCAGTGCTGCCACCGATGCTTCATGAGGACTAGGGTGTTGCAGCAGCATTGCCGGGCACCGGTGGGCAGGAGGGAGCCAGGCATGCTTTCTCCCCTCCACATGACAGCCCTTTACTCCATTTTATTTAAACAGGATATGATTGAGGAATTTAAGTCCATAACACCTGGTGAGATGAAGAAACCTTAAACTGGTTTGGTCAATTTAGCTCATAATCTGGTTAAAATTAAAGAACATGAAAACTGACTGTATCTTTGTGTACTCGTGGTTATCACTATAGCAACAATTTTGTATTTTGTGTCTCATTTTTAGAATCTGTATTATTTAAGTAAAGTTTAGTTGTTGTTGTTTTTAAAAAAAAGAGTTTAGTTAAGTTCTAGTTTCTTTAATTTGTTTGACGAATAAAAATTATTTATGATAGAGCATTCAATACCACAGGATGGCCACCAATCTGGATGGCTTTAAAAGGGGGTTGGATAAGTTCCTGGAGGCGAAGGCTATCAATGGCTACTAGCCCTGATGGTTGTGTGCTATCTCCAGTATTCAAGGCAGTAAACCTGTGTGCACCAGTGCTGGGGAACATGGGCAGGAGTTTTGCACCATGTCCTGCTCGTTCATTCCTGGCCAATGGCTGGTTGGCCACTGTGTGAACAGAGTGCTGGACTAGATGGACCCTTGGTCTGATCCAGCATCAGGGCACTTCCTATGTTCTTAATAAATGTTTGCCTTTCAAAAAAAAAAAAAATCCCCGGGTGCACACCCTAATGAAATGTGCTTGCGCACACCTATGGTTTTTATGTTTGAGTCCCCAAATTCACAAGCACCTGACTATAGCCTAATCTACACCAAGCAGGATATTATACTATGAAAGTGGTATGAAAGTAGTATGTACTGTAAAAGGCAGGAGCCACACCAAGCAGGATATTGCACCATGAAAGCAGTATGACAGTGGTATGAAAGCGATATATGGTATGTGTCAATGGGCCCCAACAGTTGTCAATGCACTTCAAAACCGCTATAAAGCTAGAGTGGGGCTCCTGCCTTTTATATACAGCTTTCATAGTGCAATATCGTGTTTGGTGTAGTTTAGGCCTATGCTGCCCTGCCATGTAAACAGAATGTTGCCATTAGCTATGCTAGATAGGAGTAATGGAGTGAGCTTTAATGTTTTTATTATTTCCCTTACTAAAATGTCCTTCTCTCTCCCTGTGTGTGTGTGTGTGTGTGTTTGTAAGAGAAAGAAAGACAGAGAGTGAGTGGCAGGGAGAAAGAGAGAGTGTGTTTTTCTGATTGGTGATTTTTAAAATTCATTTGTGGGGTGAGGTTAAGAGTTTGGAGCATTTTTTTAATTGGAAAAAACAATGGACTTAAATAATTTCATGTAATTAAACCATGTTTATAATCATAGTTAACATTTTTTCAGTCACTAGCCTGGATTTTGGTGGACTAGAGACAGTCTGGCCCAGAAGAGTTCTTGGAATATATGGTTATTTTTAATAGTATCTTTAGTCTTTTGTCACTGGTGAAGTGCTGAAGGGTACCCTCACCATAATAATAATAATAATTATTATTATTTCTTACCCACCTCTCCACCCTGATTGAGGCAGGGAACAACAGCAAATATAAAACAAACAAAATTGAATTAAAACATAATAGACATTCTTAAAACATCCTAAAATCATTTTTAAAGCATCCTAAAATGTTCAGAGTACAGGTGGAAGGAGGCAAGTGCAGACATGCCCAGGTCTTCCTCATCTGACCAGATTTAGCAAGTCCTTCATTGACATCTTCCCCCATATATCCCAGTCTGCCTGTTGTCTTGCCCTGGATGGGAGAGGAAACATCGGGCCATCGTTTTTCTGTTGATTGATAGGTTCACATATGAATAACCTGCTTCTCCGCGGGAGGCACTAATGATATTCCAGTCAGGAAGGGGCGGCTGAGTTGGTTGAGCTCGGCTCCAAATGTTTCGGCACCAGCCAACAATTAGAGCAGAACAGCCTAAGCGAGAGCACGGGATTTTGTCAATGCAACATTGCTAGAGGGAGGGGGGGATCAATACTGGAATTGATGTTGTTTTTCAAGAGTAGAAGGATGTCATTTGGCTGTTGTATCTCAGAGGTCAAATAACTGCACAGTAAGACAAAGAGAACATGAAAACCTTTTTTGGGGGGGGGAATGACAGCAAGAAATGCACACAACTATAATAATACAAAAACCGGCATAGCGCTTGCTTTCACATAATTTCTGTTGTTGATTTACGCAATCTTGATTTTGTTGTTGTTATGAGTAAGAATAATGACTTTACATTATATTATATTGAATATTATGATAGCTATAGTCTTGGGTCTACTACTTCATTTTTTCTGTATTATTTCATATCCCAGATGTTGGATTTGCCTGTTGATGTCAGTGGCAATAGTCTAACTCAACGGTGTTTACGCCAGCGTAAACTAGGGATGTTGAAATTGGCAATGGATTCAAATGAGTTTGGATTTTTATGAATCCATCCTGTGGATTCTCCAGCAGGCCAGCTTTTTCCAAGTCTCGTGGAGCAATTTTTCACTTTGGGGTGGTGGGATTTGGACTAGCACAAGTCGAATGAACTTCTGGTTAAATATAAATAAATCTGATTCTGTCAATAAACAGATGACAGAATGAAAGATACCTGCGAAACACAAACAGAGAGGATTAACAAAATCTGTATGTTCCTAGCAGAGTCAAATATAAGACTGGGCTGTTAAAAGTGCAACCAGTCTGAATACCAGCCCGTGAAGCATGAGACTTCTGAATGCAAAAAATGGCAGTGACCAGAGTCTGCCAGTGTTTCATTTGGCCTTGGAGGAGGTCTGAGAGGGGACGCTTATGTAGATTGCCCTTCATTGAAGAGCTCAGAAGATTTTTGACTGGCAATCCAAACCAACTTTATCCCCACCTCTGACCTGGCCCTCGTCTATACGACTTTGATAGTGCTGCACCCGGCGGCGCAAGCCGGGGTGCAACCACATTGATGCTCCTTCCCAACATGGGAAGGAGTGCAGTTGAGGGTTTCCAGGTGCTGGTGCTGCTGTGCCTGCCCACCCGAGCGCTCACAAGGCTGGTCCGGGGGTGTCTGGGAGCATCTGTGCTGGTTAGTGGGGGGTTTAATGGGAAAATGGGGCTGCCATGTTTTTTTTTTGGGGGGGGGGGAAGACAGTGACCATAGAGTCTGCCAGCAAGAGCAACCACCATTTCCAGGGACGCTCTTGCCATTGCCAATGTTCTCCATGGTCAGCAGCCATCCCCCCCCCCACCATTTTTACAATAGAGCCACTGCTGGCTACTTGTTTGGTACATGGAGGATGGTGAGATGCACAATTAAACCATGCAAAGGAAAGTGATCTAACTACAGGGGTGTAGCAGAGCCACAGCCTACGGCCTGCGCTCTTGTGGTGGGCTCTCCTGTCATGGTTGTGTTATCCCTCCCCTGTCCGAGGTTCCCCTACACATCCGCCCACCCTCCGTGCACGTCTGAACAGGCCCTTAATCTTGAAGAGGCAATTAAGAACTATTCGCTTTACAAAAGACCTGTTGCTAGTGGACATGAAAACGGCTAGAATTGGTTTGTTGGAATGGATCAAAAATGTGCCTGCGTTTTGGGACTCTCCTTGGGAGCATGGCTGTCATGATGGCCACCTGCATTTCAAAACATACTACTACACCCCTGAAGGCAGGGCTTGAGAAGCAAAACATTTCCACGCAGCCCAGCTGCGACCAGCAACGCCAGCTGAGGATAGCCAAGTAGGTGTTGGCAAAGTACTCATGCTATTTGGAAGATGACCCTGCAGGGCCCTGGAGATGAGAAGCATCTGAGAATCTTCATAGGATGTGTGGAAGGGTCTTGCCGACAATGGACTGCTAGCTGTTACATTCGAGGCACAAGACATGCCCTGCTGGCGGGGATTCCTGGTGGAGATCTCATTCCATGCAGACGAAGGTAGGAGGAAGGACTCAGCAGCTTCACATGTATCCAGATCAATACACAGGCTGCATGAGAGGAGATGGATCATTCAGAAGGTCTCCTTCTTCTCCCGTTTGTGTAGATCTTGCTGAACGGTTGGCCCTGGTGAGCATGAGAGGTTAATGGGTAGCAATATTTCAGAGGCTTCCCATCCCTGCTCCTGGAAGTATAAATAATGCATGGCTCGAACCCTGCAATCTCCGCTTGTGCTGATTCTTTAATTACAGGAGAATACCCAGCGCCATTCAGAGCCAGGCCACTCTTTGGCAAGAGCTTTCAACAGGGCTGTCATAAAGTTCAATTTCCAAGCAAGAGAAATGCTGGGAATCCATTTATTTTGCTCACTGAAACATCCCCCGGGGTTTAATTAAAGAGTGGTAATTAGATGTACTATATGTTTGCGTCTTCTGTCGTTTGTGTCTTGAATTTTGATCACAGCAATACGCTTTCGCGGGGTGTTTTTTTGATCTCTCTTTTTTTCTGTTCTCAGCAAGATTAACCAATTTACCTAAATTGGGGGTGGGGAGCCCCCTTTTTCCAGTAATTTAGTGAGCTTGCTATCAAATTTCCAAAGAGACAGGGAAAGCAGAGGAATCTGGTAATCAGAGAAGAAAGATGGATGTGTGTGAAACAGAAAACATTATAGATTCACCTACTGCCACGCACAACTGGGTAAGTCAAAACTTTCCTTTTGGAACCATGGAGCCCTACCACAGGTTTTTACCTTCCATGACATTTGGTATGTGGGGTGGAGGTGGGGGGGGGGGTGATGAAAGAACTAGAGCCTCCAAAAACCAGGGCCACACTAGATCAGTTGCTGGCACCAGACCAGGAGGAGCCTTGGTCTTCAGGGGAGACAGCTCCAGGGCCTTCTCTATCATTGGGGAGGGGATTTTGACTCTGGAGCAGATGCTGAGCAACCCCCTGACCCCCGGGGAGCATCATCGCCTCAAGTGACAACCCAGTGGAGCCCTGTAATAAGGAGTGCTAGCTTACAAAGAAAGTCTCCTCAGGAGAAAATTCTTCTTCTTGAGAAGGGCTCTGGCCAGAGAGCTATAATGGACAGCAGCTGAGCCTAGATGAGGCTCAGCAGCTTTTTTGATTAAAGGCCTTCAGTCTAGTCACTGGAAACAATGACTCACCAGCTTTTTTTGCTTTATCTCCTGCCCCTGCCTTGTTCTTGAACTGCTGTGCTACAGACCTTGGGCACTTGGTTGCCTCTGCCACTGGACCGTGTATGTTTTTGGACTACTGAACTATACTTTGACCCTTTGCCTTTTTGACCCCTCCTGCTTTGCCTGAACACCCTTGAACAGAATCCTGTCTGCTGGAACATTGGCCTAAAATTATCAAAGGGCTTGGAGAATCTCCCCTATGAGGGAAAGTTACTACAGCTGGGATTATTTAGCTTGGAAAAAAGGAGGCTAAGGGGAGACCTGATAGAGTTGTACAAAATTATGCATGGTGTGGGGAATGTAGAGAGGGAGACATTTTTCTGCCTCTCTCAAAATACTAGAACCCAGGGTCATCCCATGAAGCTGATTGGTGGGAGATTCAGGACATATAAAAGGAAATACTTCTTCACACAGCGCATAATTAAAGTATGGAATTCACTATCACAAGATGTGGTGATGGCCACCAATTTGAATTGTTTTAAAGGGGGGTTGTATAAATTCCTGGAGAAGAAGACTCCTGATGGCTAAGTGCTACTTCCAGTATCTGAGGCAGTAAGCCTATATACACCAGCTGCTGAGGAATATATTTAATAATAATAATACATTTATTTGTTACCCGCCTCTCCCTCTGGATCGAGGCAAATAAAAACACCATAAAATACAACTAATTCAAATGTTTAAAACATGAGACATGGGTGGGAGGATGCTGTTGCACTATCTCCTGCTTGTGGGTTTCTGGTCAACACTTGGTTGGCCATTGTCTGAATAGACTGTTGAACTAGTTTGACCCTTGGTCTGACTCAGCATGGCTCTTCTTATGTTCTTATGTACTTGGCCTTGTGGTCAGCTCTATCACTGGGATTGCTAAAGCCAATGCAGGACTGTGTGTGGTAATTAAATGCATAACACTGGATTATATCATACTTTTAGCCAAGTGAAACAGGACATGGGGTCAATCTTTGGATGTCAATTCCTGGGTCAATCCCTGGATGCCCAATGAATAATGATGTCTGAGAGCAGGTGCTGGGAGAGACCCTGGAGACTTTTTGCAGTCAGAGGAGACAATATGGTCTTACATGCAGCAATGGTCTGACTTAATATAAGACAGTGCCATACAACAACTGACAAAGCATCCATCAATATTTTGCAGGGAATTTCCACAGAACCAATTCAACCATCCTGAAATGCTATACAGAAATTTTTGCTCTCTTCTGGAGATTTCACAAAAGCAATGGATATAAATACTCGATACCCTGCTCATGATGTGAATGGAATAGAATGTGATTCAGATGAATAGATGAAACCCATGCAACTTCCCAGGGATCTTCAAACACTCTTAGAAATACATTGTGCTGTTCTTGCCCATTCATACAACAGCACATCAGGTACAATCACAAATAACAGTGCGATCAGGCACCTTCCTTTATTTGTCAACAGTATATGTGAATCATCTTTATTCTTCCACTTTGTTAGAAAAAAAGGGAAATAAATTTCTTCCATCAGAGTCGATCTGGGCCTGAGTGTGTCTGTACCTGAATCCAAATTGACCTTTCTTTCCCTCCACAGAGGTTTCTTTCTTGAGCACAGCACGGCTCAAGATACTAGTGTGTTGACCAGATAAAAGCAGAAGACCAAGCTTCTGGTATTTATTATTCCAAGCCTGGTGAATCCTGAGTCTTCTTAAACAAAGGCCAACAATATATGCTCCTATTAAGAACATAAGAGCATACAATCAGCCATGCTGGACCAGATCAAGAATCCGTCTAGACCAACTTTCTGTTGACCCAGTGATCAACCAGCTGCCTGTGGGAAACCCACAAGTAGGGCGTGAATACAACAGCACCCTCCTGCTCATGTTCTCCAGCAACTGGTTCACATAGGCATACTGTCTCTGATACTGGAAGTAGCATGTAGCTGTCATGACAGGTAGCCATTGATAGCTGTATCCTACATGGATTTGCTTTATCCCCTTTTAAAGTCATCCACATGGATGCCCATAAGTATTCCCTTTTGTGTTTGAAGAAAAGTTGTGAGAAGATATGAGAACATTTAAAGAGGTTTAGTAGACCAGGGCTGGCTCTACCATGAGGTAGAGTAAAGCAATGGCCTCAGGCATTGGATCTTGCCCTGTGCCTCAGGCAACAAAATGTATTGGCTACCCCTATCTCAGGCTGTTTGTGGTTCAAGCCCCAAGTCCCTGGAACTGCCCAAGGATATCTGACTCTATTCATTTTTAAAGGCTTTGGCAAAGGTTGTACACTTTATCATTATGTTTTAATATTCAGTGAATCTGTACAATGCACGACTTACTCATTAGAATTCATTCTATTTCTGCCAATTCCACTTACTGGTTTTTCCCACACCTTCTGATGTACAGCTGTCACACAGGTGTTTCTGTAGCATTCAGAATGGTAATGTTCATATGAAATTCAGAGAGACAAACTTTTGCAGTGTTTTCTAATTAATTTTGTATAAACAAAGACTGAGCTGCCCTGATACCCTACCACTATCCATGTACCAGGTCTGTACAAAACCCTGCTCCCCAACAATCTCCCCCTATGCAGGTGCTCGTCCTCTGCACACAAGCAGATCGAAAGTGTGTAGGGAGCGTTTGTGTCTCCCACCCCACCAGTTCCACACAGCAAACCAGTGGAGGCTGGTGGCTCTGTTTTCAGTGGGGCTGCAGTTCCATTCTGGGGTCATTCAGAATCAGCCAGTACGCTAAAGGACCTATCCGAGGTGCTTAACCTTAATTCCCAAACCAGGTTCAAACTGGGTTCTATATCTTTGCGTATTGAGTATATTTGACTGAATGCACTTACAGAGTTCCCACAAACAGAAACCTGGCAGGCTGGACATCCTGAATGCATGAAGATTTAGGGAGACTGGCATATATGTACACCCACATCCTCTACACACACTGGGCCTGTTCAGACAACACACTAAGCCATGTTAGGCCACTCATCCTTTTGCAGCAAATGGTTAGTGAGAGTGTTTAAACCATGTAGCCATCATGGTTAGGAATGGTTCACAAGACACACAAAGTCATGGTTCACATGACATAATGTTTAGCTCAAAATGCTTAACCACCGTGACTTAGTATATCATCTGAACTGGGTCTTTGGTTCTAGTTGTGTGCATGCAAATGCTTGCATAGGGCTAGGGAGTGTCCTGGTGACCAAACAGAAACTTACTAGGGTGGGCATGCAAATAGTAGGAAGCAGGTTATAAATATCATATACCTACACAGTGAAGGTGCTGCATTGCTGTCAACGGATCAAGGCAGATGTTGTCACACTGCATCCTTTAAATTACCTCTGTCTACTTTTAAGCTACTGAGGATGTGCGAGATTCCTTGTTCTTACCTGGTCCTTTGATTTTGCTCTCTTCCACACCCGCTTTGCGGCACATCTGGAGTCCACAGGTATGGGCCCTCCAGACGTTTTGTTCTACAACTTCCATCAGCCCCAGCTAGCATAGTCAATGGTGAGGGATGATGGGAGTTGTAGGCCAAAAGGTCTGTAGGACCACAGGTTGCCCATCCCTGCACTAAAGCAAGTGGAGGGGAGAGAAGACCCCAGCCCATCCTACCCACCCAAAAATGGGGATGGAACAAATGACATAGCCACAGCTACTGCACTGCCTGCTTACTCTGTAATCCAGGTTGCTGTCTGTAGATATGTTGACATATCTCCTTGCCATGTAGGAAGATGATTCAGACAACCAGTATTCTGGGTGGTTGTATAGTCATAACTGTAAGGGTCTCTTCTGATGTTATCTTCATGGCATGGGGTGTGGCATTAAGGTGGAACTCCTACCTATGTTGGGAATGTAGTATCATAAAACCTGGGCTGCACAGAAAGTGGCTACTGCCCAGATTCTTCCCAGACAAGTGTCATACCACCAATGGTCACAAGGGGCAGAGTTTCTGCAGGGACTCTTCCCACATGCCCCAAGAACATGACTACACTGCAATAGCTCCAACAGTGTGCTTAGTAGTTGCCACTTGAAACATGCCCATTTGTCTTCTCCCTCAGAGTGCTTCATTAAGCTGCACACCCTCCCAATTTTCCCCTGCACCCCACAAACATCTGCTACAGATTTGCCTGAGTGCATGAATTAAACTCTTGTGATCACCCTAATTGCTAGGACGCTATCATGTGTTTACTCAGCAGCATTACAAATGTGGCAAGATGTGGCACTCCTTTCCTCTAGCATACGTTGCCATTACTAATATTTACAGTTTTGGCAGAGGGAATCTTTTCTTCTTCTTTTTCCTTTTGTTTTGTTCTTCACTGAGTGGATACTTCATTGTCTGCAGAAAAATGTCCCCATGATGCTCACAGGAAGATTAGGCTGACATGGCTGGTTGCCGACTCCTGTGCGCATCATGTTTACCGATAATGATAAGCAAGTCAAATGCTCCTGGTCTCCCTGATTTGTAAACATCTGAACCAAGGGCACAGCTACAACCCTGATTATTCATGCAGCAGAGTGCAGCAAAACAGAACAAGAAAGCATTTCTGAAGTCTCTGACAAGAACAACAAGCCGCTAATAAATTAGCTAAGGCTTGTCTGCATCGTAATTGTTTCAGCGCTGAAGTTCCTGAAGTTTTCAGATCTTGTTTATACTCCAGTCTGCTCTTCCTCCAGCTCCCTGCAAATTGAACTACTCTCTGCTCGACCTTGTCAGGCAGTAGAGTTCTGCCTTTCATTGCCTTTGGAGGGTGCTCAGTTTTTAATTTGTCCTGGCAAATCATGATCGAACTGTGCTGCATCTAAAAGACGAGGGCCGTGATCCAGCCAACGTTGACTGTGTTTAGATCATCTTGAAACAATGGCTAGATCATGCCCAGGGTGATGTCACAGTCACTTGGAAGCTGATTCACCCTGTCTCTGTCTTGTTCTCCATCATGCCCTATTAGAATGGGTTGACCACATCAATTTCAAGTGATGTGTCGGTAGATCAGGAGTGAAGATTCCCAGGAGCAAGGGCCAAATCCAGCCTTCCAAGGTTTGTCAGAAGCCCCCACCTCCTTTCCCCCAGCCCCACCCCTTTTCCCTAGCCCCACCTCCTTTTCCACAGCCCCACCTCCTTTTCCACAGCCCCAGCCCTTTTCCCTAGCCCCACCTCCTTCTCCCTAGCCCCACCTCCTTTTTCCCAGCCCTCTTCCCTAGCCTCACCTCCTTTTCCATAGCCCCACCTCCTTTTCCGTACCCCCATCCCCTTTCCCCATATCATTATTATTTTTTTATTATTATTTATTTATATAGCACCATTAATGTACATGGTGCTGTACAGAGTAAAACAATAAATAGCAAGACCCTGCCGCATAGGCTTACATTCTAATAAAATCATAATAAAGCAATAAGGAGGGTAAGAGAATGCACCAAACAGGCAGTATAAAAGTCAAAACAATTCAAGTTTTAAAAGCTTTAGGAAAAAGAAAAGTTTTTAGCTGAGCTTTAAAAGCTGCGATTGAACTTGTAGTTCTCAAATGTTCTGGAAGAGTGTTCCAGGCGTAAGGTTTCCATATTCTCAATGGTTGAAATGTCGCTCCTAAGGCTTAGTCACTGGCAGTAAGGCTTGAAGCTAAAATATGCAGGGAGCTTTGGGGATTTTGATCCCTTTGGGCCTCCTCTTTTGCCTTTGACGCCAACAACCAGTCAAATGTGGCACCTGAGAGCTTCTTCAAAACAAAATTCAGCTGTACCCCTACCCTGTAGATACTATGCCAGCACACACACACAAAAAGTGATCCCGTGAGTCCAGTTCACACATGTTCTGCAGCAAGTCATCCAATGACGTACAGGCCTGTGTGAACCCCCCCCCCCCATGCTCATTGTTCTGTATGCCTCCTGCAAAAACTGCATAGTAAAAAAGAGTGGATTCTGTGAACTTTCCCATACACCTTTTTTTGCATAGCTCCGCTTGGCATTGCCTTTTTGTGCCTCTATCAGTGTGCAGAGGGACATCATAATCAAATCTGGGAGGGGGGACACCGCCTCTGCTATTGGAAGAGTTTATGTATATTCACGAATGTGCGCACATTCTAGAAATCCCAATATTTCCAGCAATGTGTTCAGCATGATAAAGCCCACAGACATCATTGGGCTTCGGGTCATGTAACATCAGATAACATCAGTCCATTCATTCTTTCATTGCTTGATTTATTTGTATAACGTCAGAGTACTTGGCACTTTACAGAGTAAGAGACTGAGCCTATGGCTCCTAGGCAGCAGCTGGGAAGCCATAAGTTGTGGCAGATCCCACACCACCACTGAGATTGTAGGCAGACTTTCTTGCTTTCTCCTCATGGGTTTAGACTTATGCTGCTCCTAAGAGTTGCTAATTACAGATTAGAAATCTTTACTACAATTTTGGACACAGAGTCCAACATTTCTCTTCAGGAAGCAAACAGTCTACCACGGGGGTTAGAACCTGCAGCCAACATGCCAAGCATATATGTTTATATCACGATGAATGCTTAACTTTTGAAAATAGAAAATGTGTATTAATGACGAAGGTGGAAACGGTGCATACAATCCGGAGTCATCATTTATTTATACGTTTTCCTTTGTTTGTATTCTTTCATGTTTGTGACATGTTCTTGTCTCTGTTAATCTACAGTAACTTTTCCGTTTATTAAATGTTTGCTAAACATCTACTGACATTCATTATATGATTGCTGGCTAGGATAAATCATGCTAAGGCTTTTGTATGTGTTCAGCACATTAGTTTCCCTATATTTTTTGTGCTCAACTCCAGGAGTGTTGGTGGATTTTTTCCCTTTCTTTGCAGTCTCACAGTGAGGGTTCCTCTCTTTTTTTCTTTTAGACTTACAACTGGGGCATGGGGTGGGGTGGGGTGGGGTGGGGTGGGGAGATATTCAGTGGGGGTTTTTCCCATCCCACCCCTTTCACCTCTCTCAGCTGTTGCAGAAAGCTCAATGATGGCTCCTCTTCCAAGGTTGCTGTGGCAACCTTGGAAGGGAATGGGAAGGGGGGAAGGGGTGTGACACCTGGAGGGGAGGGGAGCAGACACCAGATCCACATGCCTTCCTGTTCTCACCCTCAGGAAGGTAGGAGAGCTATATGGGCCTCTGAGCCCATATAGCTCAAAATGTATTTAAGGGAGAATGAGAGGTTAAAAACTCTCGGTCATTCTTCCCACCCTGCTGGGCAAGGCTTATGATAGACAGAGGGGTCCAAATCAGAGCCATCCACCTATCACTGGCTGCCAATTAGTTTCTGGGTGAAGAATAAAGTGTTGGTTATTACTTTTAAAACCCTACAAGGTTTGGGTCCAGGCTACCTGCGGGATCACCTTCTCCTGTACAATTCACCCCGCACACTCAGGTCCTCTGGGGAGAACTTACTCCAGTCCACAAAAACAAGGCTGACAACCATGACCCAGAGGACCTTTTCTTCTGCCGCTCCCAGATTGTGGAATGGCCTGCCGAGAGGGATTCAGCAACTTAACAGTCTTCCGGAATTTAAGAAAGCCATAAAGACTGATCTCTTCCAGCAGGCCTACCCAGTTGAATTTTAAGATGCCTTTTAATAATGTGCTGCTTTTAATAATGTATTAGTTTTATATGTTTTAATCAATTATTTGTATTTTATGGTATTTGCATTTGTGTTACACATCAATCCTGTTGGATCGTGGTCTCTGCTCCCTCTCCCTGCCCTACACTCCAAAATTGGATTGAGGAGATTAAGGCTAACGTTCTCAAGAATGATTGAAAACCAATTTGAACACAAAAGAATTAGTCTCATCCTAGAGCAGTTGTTTTTATTTATTGCTGCATGCAATAATCATAGATCCTCGGAAGACACATGTAGCTTTGCCAGCAGCCTAAATCTTAGGCTAATATCTAGAAAATAATTGGTGTGTGCATCATCAACTAAGACACCACTATTCTTCTACCTCCCAAATCCCTTTGGATTTGAAAACCATAATCAGAAAAACAAAGCACATCGAATAATGGGTTAATTCCCCGAGTCTCATACAGGGAGGATGTTGAAATACCAGATCTTATCTTATAGTTCTTCCTGTGCTAAATCTTCATACACTTGCAGTTGTTGCTGCTTTTCAGTTTCTTCTTCTTTGGGGGAAAACAATCAGTCGAAAAGGATTTCTTTTGTTTTGCAATGTAAATCTAAAGCAAGAATAAATACACAGTCAGCCATGTAATGTTAGTCTGTTTCCGCTTGGGAGTCTCGGTGCATTATGAATTACATTTTACATGGCTTTTTAAGTGCTGTCTAAAACAATCCCCACATTTTCTTCCCTTGCATTTTAGAATTGCCCTGTTCCATTTCTTATTTAGATCAGAAGTTTAATATTTCAAAGGTACTGCTGTTCTGTCATTATGCTAAATATTATAATTACACTGTAATAGGTTTAATATATTATGGTATTGGCCTTCTAGAGGCCTTATCATGTTAATGCTGCATAGAGAAATAGTAATGGAGTTTGTGAACTGAATAGGATATGAATGATGGAGTAAAAATAATCCCATTTTACTGATGGGGAGCTGAGGCCAACAAAGAAGCAGCAGAACTAGATCAAACAGAACCCAAGACTAGGAACACTTGAGCAATTTTATCTTTGTGAATTCCAATACAACCTGACCTGAACTACATCTCTTGGACAAATGTTCAGATTGGAACGTAACTATCCACACCATTTTGCCGTTCTCTAAGGCCGTAGCTAGACCTAAGGTTTATCCCAGGATTGTCCTGGGGTCAAACCTGTTCATCTAAGTGCCACAAAGGGCATCCAGTGCTCAGGCAGGGACGAACCCGGGATGATCCTGGGATAAACCTTAGGTCTAGCTACGGCCTAAGTGTTTTGACACAGTTTGTGACAGTTTAAACTTATCACACTCTGACCTGGTCACCCTAATCAACAATAGAAGACAAGAATATTTTTGCCCAGCAAAAAAGAGATTCTTCCATTGCTGCTGACCTCTGCCCCAACTTCTCTTTTGGTATCCAAAAAGATTGGCCCAAGAAATCCAAACACTCATGTGATTTTATGATTTGATCATAATAATTAAAGATTATGACCCTTCATGGTCAGTTGTGGTTAAGGGATGTCATTGGAAGTCCTTTTCTCGCCTATGTTCATTGTGATTATCATTGGAGAAAAGAAGGTTCCATATATTTTTTCTGCAAGCAGGTTTTCCTAAGGGAAATAAAAAGTAGACAAGACAAGCCAAAAGAAAGGGGTATAATAATGTATTGTGGGACAATATTCCAAAGGCACTTTCCCACCACCACCACCACCACTGCATTTTTGAAAAATTAGAATTGACAGTTTAACTTCAAGCACAAATAAATCAAACCAGGGGCACAGAAAATCAAGAGCAAGCTTGTGCTTCCATTTCGGCAGCTATCAAATGAAAGAAGGAAGCAGGTGAAGCTGGAATTGTACTATGAATACGTGTCAGGAACTTGCAGGTAGACACAGGCAAATCTCCCTCTGCTTTTTCCGGCATTCGGTTTTTTTAAATCCCTCTCTCCCAATAGGAAGAACTTTGGACATTTTGATAAATTCTGATCAAAAGCAAAGTGAAACAAAATTCTCAGCCATCTGCACCAGCCAAAATTAATTGTTACAGCAATTCCCAGCATCAAGAAGACCGTGATATATCTGATTTCCATCTAGCTTTTAAAGATGAGGAGACTTTCAGAAAAAAAAGAGGTGGCAATCCTAATTCAGTATTAACGTGGTTGAATACACAGGGACTCAACCCAGATGTCTAAGATCAAAGCACTCCAAGCCTGGATGGTTTGTCCTAGGGGTGTGCACGGACCACCCGCTCCGCTTCACTTCCAGATCCGCGATTTGTGGATTGGGCCGCTTCGCTCTGCCCCCACTCCGCCTATGTCTGCTCCGCTCCACTGCGGAGCTCCGGATCCGGATCGGAGCTCCGTTTTTCCCCCCCCCCATAGGCTTGCATTAAGCTAAAAAAGTATACAACTTTTTTTCTGTGAAAGTTAGAAACCTCATGTTTGGCACCATGACACCTCATGGAGGTATACACACGCACGCCGAGACTCAAGGCAATCCCATCATCCCCTGATTTTTGGGGAATTTATGAAAATTCAACACCCCATTCACACCCCTTTCGATAGCTCCGTCAATTTGCACGTTAGAAACCTCAAACTCGCCACCATGATAGCTTATCCAGGGATACACATGCATGCCCAGACTCCAGGCAGTCCCATCATCCCCTGATTTTTGGGGAATTTATGAAAATCGGGCACCCCATTCACACCCCTTTCCATAGCTCCGTCAATCTGCACGTTAGAAACCTCAAACTCACCACCATGATAGCTTATCCAGGAATACACATGCACACCCAGACTCAAGGCAGACCCATCATCCCCTGATTTTGGGGGAATTTATGAAAATCGGGCACCCCATTCACACCCCTTTCCATAGCTCCATCAATTTGCATGTTAGAAACCTCAAACTTGGCACCATGACAGCTTATCCATGTGTCCACATGGACGCCCAGACTCAAGGCAGTCCCATCATCCCCTGATTTTTGGGGAATTTATGAAAATCCAACACCCCTTTCCATAGCTCCATCAATTTGCACGTTAGAAACCTCAAACTCGGCACCATGACAGCTTATCCATGTGTCCACATGGACGCCCAGACTCAAGGCAGTCCTATCATCGCCTGTTTTTTGGCAGGGCTTAAACCTGTAGAACTCTCACTTCAACTCATGATAGGCATTGCTCCACCGGGTTACTCTCTTTGGAGGGCTCTGATGGCCCTCCAAGTACAGGAGAGAGTGAGGGCACGTCCACATGGGATGCCCTAGGAAAGCTCATCCCCTTGCACCACATCTTTTCAGTTGTTCCCCAAAGTTAGGGTGGGTAGCAGTGCTGTGTTTCTATCTCTTATTATTGGCTTAGTATATGATTTCAGGTTGTGTTTGTGCATTTGGTGGGGCTACTGTTTTAAAAAACACTGCGAAAAGTCCATTCAGATTAAGAAAGAGAAGTTCCCAGAATCCCAAGTTACCCATTTTGCCTATCCCCTCCTCCAACTTTGGGATCATGTGATCATGACCGGGAGTTGACTCTCCCCCTCAGCCCTTCGGAAGAGGTATTTTCCCACCAGTTTTTTAAAAAATTCTAGCACACGAACCGCAGCACGCAGAGAGGTGAGAGTAGTCTCAAAATGACCCCCATCCACGACTCTCCAATCACAAGAATTTTCAGAAAGATAGCTTCAAAAACAACACAGTTATCCCCCTTTCTTTTCCGCAATGCAATCCTATGGGTGAAATGTTTCAAGATGGCGATCGGATCGGACCGCGGAAACCGGAGCGCTCCAAAAATGGGCGCTTCTCTTCGCCTTGCTTCTAGGGGTCCACGGTCCGCTTCTATTCCGCCTCTGGGCAAGGTGGAGCAGGCCAATTCGCTCCTGCTTCTGCGCTTCTAATAGGAGCGGAGCACATGCCTAGTTTGTCCTACATTCATCTCAAAAAATGATAACAAACTCAAGTTCTTTTTGTCCCAAATACAGAGTACATTGGTAAATCCTTATCAAAACCAAACTGAAATGAAATTCTCACTCATGTTTATTTGAAAGATCACCTGTATCCATACTAGCAAAGTACAGATTGTTTAAAATCTGTTCCTTCTATGTTTTGAGATTGTCATTCTATCATTCCATTGAAATCAGATTTCTTTTAGTTTTTTGAAAATGCACAATTTCCCTTGTGCAAAAATGCAGAGATTCGCCCGTGCAAAATTGTACAAATTCCCCCCAAATGTGCATTTTCATGCTTTAGCCTATGAGGGAAATGTGCATTTTTGGCTTTTTTTTTTTTTTTTGGCATATTTTTCTATGACAAAAATTGTGCAAATTTCACAAATGTTAGAAAAATAGTCTACAAGTCCATGTAATCCACCCAACAAGGGGAAAGCTGACCCGCTGTAGAATCTGCAGATCAGATTCATAACAATTGGAACTCATTTGTTTGTACTCCAGAAAGGTTCACCAGGGCAGGATCTATGCTACTGCTTTATAACAGTTTATAATGGTATTGACAACTATTGGGTCCCAGGACACATTCCATATACCATTTTCAAACCAACTGCTTTCAAAGTGTTATATCCTGCTTGGTATAGATCTGATATCTTCTTTGCCCCAGGATGGCTCCGAATCTGCGCAGCGTCAGTTAGATGATGCAGCCACAGATTCAAAGCCACCCCAGGGCAAAGAGCTGAAGATGCACGACTGAAAAATCGGGGACATACCCACACTTTTCCAGCCGGAGTGAGGGCAGCCCGGCTCTTCCGCTGGTCTGTCCTGGCTCAGGAGCCTCTCCAGGGCATTCCTGGTGGATGGCAACCCCTGATTGGTCACCCTGCACTGGGGCAGAGGGAAGGGTGCTGGCCAGCAAGCTGCCTTGCTCAAAATACTTTTTTTCCCCCATTGTAATCATCCAGGTGTTGTTTCTCATCCTTTTTTCAACTCTGTGCCTGCTAATCCCCAATTGCCAAATTGTAAGACTGGTTTTAAACACTAATGTGTTACTTAGACTTAAAATTCTTTCCCTGAGCTGCCTTCTCCTCATCTTCCTCCTCCTCCTCCTCCTCGCCGTACATCAGAAGAGTCCTACTGGATCAGACCAAGGTCCATCTAGTCCAGCATTCTGTTCACATAGCAGCCAACCAGCTGCCTACAGGAATCCCACAGCAGGACTTGAGTGCAACAGCATCTTCCCGCCCGTTCCCCAGAAACTGGCATTATCTATCTAGCTACCCACCATATCTCCCCCCTCCGCTTACTTGGAGAGGGGCGGGGGACTGTTGCTCAAGGCCTCAGGTTCAGTCTCTGGCATCTCCAGTTAAAAGGAGCAGAGAGCAGGTGATGGGAATGACGTTGGCCTCTATTCCTGCCTGTTTCCCTGATGGAAGAGACACTGCCTGTTAGAATGGCTATTCTGCCACGCCCGGCCTGGCCTGGGTATGGGGAAGCGTTTGTGAGTGGGAGGGATGAGCGAGACGTGCCCTCCTGCCATTGGCAGAGCACATCCAGGCCTTGAGGGGGGAGGGGGTGCTGAGGCTATAAAAGAAGGCTCACCCCCTCCCACCCCCTCTTTCGTTGCGCAGCTCCCTCCCTCCCTGTAGACAGTGTGGGTTTGCTGGTTGCCTTTTATGGGGCCAAGTAGGAATTTTTTACTCATGTACTGAATTGTACATGAGGTTTTTTCACCTACTTCACACTGTAAGACAGTTTGGGAGTATAAATCGGTTAATATGCTTTAATTTGGTTACATTTATTTGGCGTTAGGTACGGGCATCCAGAGGGATTCCGAATTGGTGAGCATACACGGGCGCTGTTCAAGGTGACTGATAAGTCCGAGGCTCCCAGCTTTGAGCCCAGCGGCCTAGCTAGGAAGATAAGACTTACCTTTGGGGCCAACCCTGTCCTGGACATCTGTCCGGCGAGGTGATGTTTGCCCTGTCCTGGACGGGGTTGCACTCTCCCTAAAGGATCAGGTCCGTAGTTTGGGGGTGCTCTTGGATCCAGAACTGTCACTTGAGGCACAGGTGGACTCAGTGGCAAAGAGCACCTTTTATCAGCTTAGGCTGATATACCAGCTGCGTCCTTATCTGGACAGAGATAGCCTAGCTACAGTTATCCATGCTCTGATAACCTCTTGTTTGGATTACTGCAATGCGTTATACGTGGAGCTGCCTTTGAAAACGGTCCGGAAACT